>NC_056733.1:1941750697-1941755697 GCF_019279795.1 Protopterus annectens | reverse complement strand
AACAAGTGCTAACCCTACCCCCCACTGAAGTATCGGTAGTATAAATACAACCCAATGACACACCAACACCACCGTCCAGCCCATGACAGCAACAAAAGCTGGACAAAGACTAGCACGATGCATGCACAAATAGGGACACATATAATCAGTGCTCTCACAACCTTCTACAGGCCACCGAATAATAGTATGTACATACGCATGAAATGCTGCGAAGGATGTGTGGTAGTCCCCAGTATCACAGAGGTACGTACACATATGCACTGTAACCAACCGTCACATATGTTCACTGTAACACAGCATACCTGCAGGTAATACATAGTTCAATCATGTGCTACATAAATATCCACGTATGAATGACTACAGGGAATAGACAATTGTGAATGGGAACAACGTACAACATGGAATATGTATGATAACCAGCACCACCCACATCATTGTATGCCAACAGCATAAGCTATTGTCGGTTGTCCAAACACCCGTGTCTGTAAACACAGATTGAATATTATAGCAATAACCCACGCCTGGGTGAGGGGAATGCTGGATATACCCACGGTTGGCATGGTGTGGTCACGAGGGCAAAGCCCGAGGGACCAAACAAAGCCAACCGTGGGTAAATACAGCATTACCTACACCCAGAAGTGGGTTATTGCTGTTATACCACGACATCATTTAAGAAAATAAACTATTAATTCCCTTACATAATGGCATAGTATAATGCCTGTCTGCTGCCCTTCCGCAGATGTCTGGCATCCGCGGTGGTGCTGATGTACCGCGTCGCGCAGTACATCAGAGTTGTGAGCAGCATGGAGAAAGCAAGATCTGTTGCTTATTTGTAGTGTTTCATATTACATGGGTTTAACATAGCAGACAGCTTTAAAATAAGCAATGGAGATGTCCGTTGTTAATGTTAACTGTCTCGCTATGTTAAACCCATTTAACATAGCAAAATTACAAAAAGCAACGGAGAACTTGCTTTCCCATTGCTTATAATTTGTCTCGCTATGTTAAATGTGTTTAGCATAGCGAGACAGCTTTAAAGTAAGCAATGGACATCTCCGTTGCTTATTTAAAGCTGTTACACTATGTTAAACCCATCTAACATAGCGAGACAGGTTTTAAATACCGAGTTATACTAATGGAAATAAGTCCGGGCGACCGGACCATTTTCCATTAGTATAACTCGATTTAAAACGGGCACGCTGGCCAATCAGCGTGCACGGTTTGGAATAATGGGGGTCATGGTATAATAAAAATGGACAAACCATGCCCATGTGCCTCGTCTGACATTCATACATGGTCAGGGCAGTTCTGTACACTAGGTGGACAAAACCAAACCCAGAGCACCACAGGAACACCCTGACAATTAAAGACCTGTATGCATTGGGGCTATAAGCCTTTGTGTTCTGAATATCCCTGCGGTTACGCCATATGCATCCTGGGTCAAGAGCATTAGGGAATAGGGAATGTGTAACATGTAGTACCACACTTTTCCCAGCAGGAGAATGGATGCCTGTGACGTAAGTGAGTGCGGGGGTGGGGATATGTTAATGTAGCTATGTACCATGGGTATACATATAAATGAGACAGAACACCAAACGTGTAGTGGTCACAGCAACTGGCCAACGTGAATGCAGTCCCGTTTGAATTACGAGTATAGAACATATAAATGTGAATGTGTAATTAATGTGTCTGTGCCGCAAAGACAGTTACATATGTAAAGGTGAAAGTGTATTTCGCATACGTCCGTTAACCGGATCAGAGATATGTTACTGGTACTGTCACAACTAATACAGGCCACGTAAGCACAAAGACTCAGTAAACATATGTAACCCAGAATACGGATATGCATGTGCACCTGCGTGTAACCCACAATAAGGAAATGCAAGTGCGCCTGTGCGTGTGATCCGCCACAGCAGAGTAACTTAATGCTGTTTCCCACGCTAGTTATACATGTCTCAAAACTGTCAGCCTCTGAAAGTATGGAACCGACAATGCCATGCAAAGTACTGGTACAAATAGTGAGAAACACATGATATGTGCTAAAACAAACATAGAAAGTGGATAGAATAACGGGTGTGTTAGTAGCAGGGATTGACGGGTATGCATTCGTAACCTGAACTACTTGTCAGAAGGTACCACCGTAAGTCTCAAATGAAATGCCAGCAAATTGCCAGATAGACACAGGTCAATGTAAAACACACCTAAGATAAAGGGTCAACCATCCGTACACTCTGCCAGTATTTGTACAGTGGAAAGGTATGGTATGGTTATAGATGTGTGTACACAGGTAATCCACAGACATTAACAAAGCAAGGTATGAAACGAGGAGTTTACATGTATATATGTACACACAACAGACCTACGTCCCGTATATATGACACATGGATATAAATATGCCAAGTAATAGATAATATGGGTAGTCAAACAGACATCCACGAATGGGGAATATACAGCAGCAGTCAAAATCATTGGCCAGAAAGTGACAGTCCAGCAAGTTCCACACTTTAAACATGCATATTGGTGTCCATTGTAGGACTTCAAAAAGTTATCCGTTCGCAGTACCTTCTACAATTGACGCAAAGGAAGTGACAGCCGCAAATACGAATCAGCTGTATATGCACTAAAATCAGGTGCAAGGGTGATGACACATGTGTCCATGAAATGCAGGACGTATGAACAGATATCCCTAGAGTGGGGAGTGCATATAAGTGCGTCCACATCCCAGTACCACACACATTAACCATGTGTAATGTGTACCATAGAGGGTTGCAGGCATGGGAACCTGGGTATGCAGAAATGGGCCTAGGTGTTGTTTGGCAGAGAATTCATAGGCCCACCCCGTGGGAGGGATGTGGGTATAGCACATGCCTTTATTCTCAATAATGGTGCAAAGCATCCACCGGATAATGTGGAAAGCAGGTTGGAAATATGTACAGCCCTATATCAGTGTCCAGTAGGTGATTCCCATGGATGGACATGCATACGACCAAGATGGTACCCATAACTGGAAAACTGTCAGAATAACACAGCTGCAGTAAGGCATAGTACAGGAAATACAGATAGGGACTATATTATAAATACCACATACAAAGCCAGACCATTGTGCGAATACTGGCGTAGCCATGACTACGGATGTTATGAGTGTCACTAATCATGCAATGGAAATAGCGGTCACTATCACCTACCGCACAGTCCGTAATGCCTAGACAGCAATCAGCTAGGAAGGCACATCACTATGTGAAATGTAACAAGGGCAAAGGCCGAACGCCAGGGCGTGTACACATAATGACAACAGGTCAAGGGTATGAAGGAGCTAACCTGTCCAAACTACATGTACTGAACTGGTGATACTAGGCGGACAGGTGAGAAGAAAGACAGCAGGACAAATGGGCAAACATGTATAAGTCATACCCCGGAAAATGTGAATGACAACGTATGCCCTACGAAGGTCAATGTGGAAGGTAATCAGACACAAAGGTAAAGTGTCCCCCAGGGTGTCATGAAGTGTCAACATAACAATTACCAGGCCCCCATGGTCATACGTGAGCCCCGCCACTGACGGAAAGCGCAAATACGACGCACACATATGGTACTTGAAAGAACAATTAGTGTGGATAAGCAAATGTAGACCTGTGTGAGGAATACAACTGTCTGCGTGGGTGTGTCATGCAAATACAAAGTAATGTCATGTGGGCTGTCATGCCGCCATGCACTGCGTGTGTATTGTAGTCAGACAGTAGGTATGTTGTATCAGACACATACTCTGCAACTGTACAGATGTACGCAGACTGTGTAGAGGTATGCCTCATATGTTTGCTGTATTCCACGTGACAGTAACAGTCTGGCACCCTCATGATAACTGATGACAGGAAACAACGACTAACATGTGATGAAGACACCAAATCAGACATAAATGCCATAACATATCACTGTGCCCACTATCAATGTTTCTAAGAGCAACATGTCATTACTGGCCCTGAGTGTCCCACTATCACATAAGGCCTTGTCCAGATATATGCTCCTTGAGATGGAGTGTTATGAACAGAAACAGATACATGTGTGTGGAAACATTATTATCCACTGCAAGATGATGAAATGTGCTGCAGTAGGAGGGGCAGTACTGTCCGCAGGTATGTGCTGAAATGCAAATTAAACAGCAGTCTACATGAATTACCTATATTGGTGACACCTGCACAGATGATTATAGTGGGACATACACACAACCATGCACACAGCTCAGATAGATATACACACATCATAAACAGGCAATGATACACAAAGTCTATGGCGTGTACGAGTACAGTGACAGTACAGCAAGGATAGCTGTCTGCCAAGATATACAGCAGATGTCTGTAAGGGCGTGTAACACCTCCTGGAACATGGACATTGCATGGACAATGTTTGGATTTGCATCGTACCACATTGCTATGTGTAAGCTGTGCAAATATGCGATACATGGGACAGACAGCTGTCCATGCAAGAGCAGCGCTTTGGGCATAAAATATGTATATATATATACATTGTGAGAGATACAGACAGACACATGTGGCAAGGCCGGTAGTGGAACCTACACATCACTGCCCTATCACACCACAGCATGACGCACATAGATCGCTAACCACAGCAGACACACAGGCAGTCCACTAGGTGCGTCTCAACATCCGCAAACACAGAGATGTCAGCAGGATATATGTGTGTTGCGAAGCGTCTAAAACCATAACCTACGAACCCATGCGGCTGGGAGCATAGACACACGCACACACATCTGGCAGGCATGGGAATTGACCTTACACCTACCTACCCTATCGCACAACAGTATGACGCAATTACAGAATGCGCGACTCAGATTACTGAACACAGCACTGTCAGAGGCATACATCTAGGTGGGTGACATCATCTGCAAAGGAATAGATGCTGATAGCAAATGTATGTGTTGTGAGGCGTCTAAAAGCATCACTGTCTCCAGAGTCAGCTGGAAACACACACACACACTTGAAGGG
>NC_056733.1:1941724323-1941746823 GCF_019279795.1 Protopterus annectens | reverse complement strand
GGAGAAGAAGCAAAAAGAAATAAGAAATAAAAGACACAAAAAAGAAGTATACAGTATGTGTGAACTGTAAAAAAGAAGAAAGTTTGGACAGGTGTAAGGGATGGGACTCTTTCATAGCACCTCTGGGTGTCAAAGGATGTAAGAGCATTCATTTTAATTAATAAAGAGACTTTTTGTGATTTGATATTCGAGATTGGGCAGGCCATGGAAATTTTTTTGGGTGCATATGGACAAAAGAAAAATATTTATCCCTGGTCAGAATATATAGTTCTAGCTTTTTACAGACAAACAAAAAAAGAATAATGATCCAGTTTGTAACTGAAGTTGAAGCAAAAGAACTGAAAGAACGTTTGTTAACTATATGTAAAGAAGTAATGAACACTGTAAAAATATATGATGAAAGAAGACTATGGACTGGGGGATGGAAATGTGGAGTAATACTGAAAATTTAAAATTATAATGTCATGCATGTACCTGGTATTATTGATGTTCATGGTAATAGAAGTTTTGTGAAATACAGGGGTCAACCAAAACCTTATTTTTGTGGAAAAAAATATCATTTAATCAATGAATGTGATAAAAAAGCTGTTATTTATTTGGTAAAGCAGGGCATAATGCAAAACAATGTGATTTAAAGTGCAAAGAATGTGGTGATACTGATCATTCACGGCTATAATGTGAAATGAGTGTGCAAGAAAATGAAAATGAAGTTATACAGGATAAAGAGATAGAATGTGTTATACAAGAAAATGTACAAAATGATGTAACTGATAAAGAGGTTATACATGAAGTTAAGAAAGTTACAAGAAAAAAAAACAGAGGAGACAAGTGAAGAAACTGATTGCTGCACAGTAAGAAATAAAAAGAATTTGATAGGGAAAATCGTTAAAGAAAGGAAAATAAAATTCAAAAACATAATGCTTAGAGAAAATAAGAAAGGTAAGGGTTAAACATTTTCTTATGCTAACTATTCTTAAAAGATGAAAATGTTTGTTAGTCTTTTTGGCTTTTCCTGGTTTGGGGTCGCCACAGCGGAACTCCGGTACGTTAATGATTGGCAGTCGATTTTTTTTTTATGGTGCCGAGTTGCCAGCTCGACGCCCAACCTTCAGTGAAGGCATGCCCATTCACGGATGTCTTTCGGAGGCTACTCAACCATGGGGAGGACATGCAGACTCCACACAGAAGGCACTCCAGCCAAGAATCGTACAGGAGAACCTCTTGCTGTGAGGCAAAAAATGCTACTGCTGTAGCATCGTGGTATATCTTAAAAGATGAAAATATTAGCTTTAAATGTGAACAGTATGAAAAATCTTAACAGGAGAATAGGTATATTACAATGGTGTGCTGCAGTAGATGCACATATTATTGTTTTAGAAGATATCAGATTATTAACAGGAAGAAAGAACACAAACTAAAAAGCTTTGGAATTATGTGGTAGTTTGGAACATGGGGAAAGAAACATGCTAAAGCACATGTATATTATGTCAAGAAAGCATTAAAATATTAGATGTAACTATAGTGGAACTAGGCCGAACTATGGAAATAGACATGAGATGGAAAATATGTGTACAGAATTTTAGCTTTATATGTATATGTAACAAAAGAAGAGAGAGAAATTATGTTAAAAAATAATCTTGAATATGTTTTTTGTAAATATGGACATTATAGTGGTGGGTGATTTTAATTGTAATTTATGGAAAAAGAGAAATTGTGATGTTAAAATGGCTAAAAAATTATGACAAGTGGAAAGTTAAGTGTATGGGAGAATAACCACTGGACCTATAAAAGGAATAAAATTAGGACATAAATTGATTATTTTTTAATATCTGATAGTTTAAATTTTATAAAAAAAAGGAATTAAGTATGATGGATTATCAGATTATGTGGCAATATGGGTTAAAGTACAGAAAAGTGAAGAATATATAAGATTAGGAAAAGATATAAAGAGAATTAATGAACTTGTGAAATTATGGACAAGTCATACAACTATGAGGGAGTCTTATGAGAAATGGACTATCTGGTGGCTTAATTTTAAAGAAAAATATAAAAAAGTATTTTTAGAATGTATAAGGAAGAAAAGAAGAAAAGGAAAAGAGATATATAAGATATTAAGCCCAAAAACATTTAGAGACTTAATAGAGAATACAATTTCATTATATGAAAAAAAGAGAAATATATAAAATTAATCAAATTAAAATTAAAAACTTGTTATATAAGCAAAAATATTGTTTACAAGGAAAGAGAGAAGAGGTAGCACCATATTTGTGTAAAATAATAAAAGAAGGGAATAAGGGAATTAACAAATAAGGAAGGTGCAAATAAGACAGCAAGAAGGAATATACAAAATAATTAAAGAATATGTTTTGGAATTATTTGTTAAGTGAGAAGAAAACAGAGAACACATTTATAATGGTGAAAATTTCAATACGCAAGATAATGAGTACTTAGAACTAAAAATAACCATGAAAGAATTGAATGAAATTCTAAAAGATATTAACATGAATTTTATAACAAAAGAAATGAAAGAGTGGCAAAAAATAATTTTTATAGAAGTTATTATGAATGAATGGTTAGAAACTGTAATTAAAGTGAAAGAGATATGTACAGGAGTTATAAAATGTATATTTAAAAAGGAAATAAAGAGGAGATTAAAAATTGGAGACCTATAACATTGAATAATACAGGTTATAAATGTTTTATGATACTAATAACAAAAAAGCTACAGAAAAACTAGAATATATGACAAAAATGTATTTGGAAGAAAAAGAAAAGGAAGTCAAGAGTTATTATGGATAATAAGAAAAGTAATTGATGATATCATAAACAAAAAATATAGAAGTGAAGATTATAATAGGGGATATAATTAAAGTTTGTGATAATATTCAATATAAATCATTATGGGGAATTTTGCAGGGATACAATGTAAGCAAAAAATATTACAAGTAATAAAATATGTTTATTAAAGGAATTATGTGAAACTAAATGTAAATGGCTGAATTGGGGAAGAAATAAAAATTTAATGTGGAATAAAGCAAGGATGCCCAGCTAGTAGTGTAATTTTCTCATTATTTATGAATGTAATAGTGAAGGAACTTAATAAAATGTCAAGTAATGCTGGATACAAAATGATGAAGGAACTACAATTTCCAGTAATGTATAATTATGTGGATGATATTGTATTAATTGTTAAAAATAAAACATTGATGGAAAATGTAAATGAAAAATTAAGTATAAATTAAAAAAAATGGTTTATGTATAATAAGGAGAAAAGTAAATGATTTGGTTTTGAAGGTATGATAGGAGGTATTGAGTTCAATGAAAAATATGCAGATATATTAGGAATAATGTTTGGAAGGAATGAATACAGACAACAACAATGGGATAATGTATTCAAAGAATTAAAGGATATGACTAATTTTTGGAAATAATATAGACTTTCATATAGAAAAAAGCACACTTGGTGAACACCATGGTAAAAGGAAAAACTGTTTTTGTTGCTAACATCTATATGATACTTATGAAGTATGACAAGGAATTAATGATGATCATGCTCTCTTTTATATGGGGATCTAGACGGAATCCAGTCAAAAGAGGGATTATGTGTATTTAACAAAAGCAAGGGGGTTGGATTTAATAAGACCAATAGTACATGCAGCATCTTTAATTTTATATAAGGCATTAAAGGGAATTATGAAGGAAAATAAAAAGTTGATAGAAATTAGACTATATTATAAACAGAAAGAATTGTCAGAAGGAATGGAAGTTAAAAAACAAAGTAAAAGCATTATGAATAAAGATATGAAAGAGTACCAAATCAAAATTGTGTTATAGAAAATAAAAAAATATATATGTAAGAAAAATAGAAAATAATGGTACTTAAGTACTATGAAAACATTTTACTGTATTGATCCATGAAAGATTTTGAAATATATAAGAAAAAAGCCATATGATGAGATATAACTATAAATTATTAAAGAATGTATTGATTTTTTATGGAGATTGTCTACTAGAAAATGGCCTGTTAAGACAAATATGCCATACAAAAAAGGCAAGATAGAATATGTAATAAATGTGGAGAGTTTGAGACTACTGAGCATGTGTTTTTGGAATGTGAAAGCGTTAATAATTTGTGGAAAGAAATATGTAAAGCTAATAGGGTGAAAAGTCTGTTAAAATTTGAAAAAAATATATACAGACATAATAGAATTTGGTGATTGTGTTGCACTTAAACAGGAAGAAGTGAAGAAAATGGACAGAGTAATATTTTATGCTTCATGGACTATATGGAACATGAAACTAAATGAAATTAAATACATTTGAAAATGGACTTTGACAAAGATTTTGGAAAAATATTTTGGTTATGACTAAAAGAGTGGGGGGAAATGCTTAATGTGAAGTATATGATTTGTAAATAGAGGTAAATAATGTAAATATCTAAATATGTAAATAATATTTAATGTATATATCAATTAAAAAAACCTACACACTACAGGTTGTGATGAGGATTGTCAGTGATTACAAGTGCATGTCCCAGTCCAAATGCAGTGGTGGCAGGGAGGATGTTTTTAACTCATGGAAACTTTAAGTGAGGGAACAGATGCCAATACTGGCTCAGGAGATGGTGTTTTAATTGATTCGGAGGTTTTTTTCAACAAAACCTGTTCATGGAGTTGAAGGAAGAACTAGATGTGTGTTTGTTGTTACAAACCTCCAGCTGAGAGGGTTGCAGGATGATATATTACAATAAATGATTTTTCAGAATGAACTCTATAATGGTGTTGAAGCATTGTGGAGAGAGATAATGGAAAAATAATAGAACATGAGACAGTGGAGGTCACATATGGAGATAAAAAAGAGGAAAATAAGAAGCTTATTCTGAGATAATGACAAGTGCACTAAGAAAGAAAAGAAGTGAACTGGGGAACATAAACACAAGAAAACTGGTGTTAAGGCTGCAAAGTAAATATGATGCTTCATTAAACATGTATGAGGTATGGGACAGTGTTATTTTAACTTTGGGTATTACAATTCAAGAGGTAAAAGCATTTATTCTTACAAATAGAGAGTCTTTTTGTGACATTATATGTGAGACTATGCAAGGGATGGAGAACTTTGTTAGTGCATTTGAAAAAAAAAAAGAAAATGAAAATCCATAGAATGAGTATATTATAAAGACTGCATTCAGAGAGCCAAAGAAAAGGTTACACATATAGTTTCAGAGATTGACATATAGTCTTTAAAAAGACATTTGAAATACATTTGCAAAGAAGTGTTGGGTATTGTAAAATATTATGATGATAGGGGTTTATGGACTGTGAAATGAAACAACAATCTTGTTTTAAATTGGGAAATGATAAACTCATACATACACCAAGTGTTATAAATGTGGAGGGGAATCAAGGTTTAATAACATATTGAGGGAAGTAAAAACATGTTTTATGAGGAAAAGAGGGGCATTTTGTAAATAATTGTGAAAAAAAGATGTTACACGAAAACTGGGACATGGGGCAAAAAATATGAGTTGGAGTGTTATGAATGTAAACAAAAAGGACATTTAGCAATAGGTTGTATAGAAATAGAAAAAGAAAATAAAAATAAAATTGAAAAAAGGAAAGAGGTAGAAAAGGAAAAGGACAGGATTAAAAAAATATAAGAGAAGGAAGTTAGTGAGGAAGAACAAGATGGAAGTGTAGAAAAAAATTAGAAGTCAGAGATAAAGAACATATAAATTGGTCTGTAATTAGAAAAGAAAACATCTACAGGTAGAAGAGTTATAGACAGGAAGAAAGTCTAAGTACATAAATGAAAAAGAAAGAAAGGAAATGGATAGAAAGAAGAAGAGAAGTAAAAGGAAAAAATATACCATATCTGACAAATTAAAAATAAAATTAAAAGAAGGAATAAATTAAGAGTATTATGCAGCGGTAGTGTTGTTGCCTCACAGCAAGAGGTTCTCCCATTCGATTCTCAGCTAGTGTGCGGGGAGTGCCTTCTGTGTGGAGTCTGCATGTCCTCCCTGCGGGTTGAGTGGCATTCCGAAAGACATGTGTGAATGGGCGTGCCTTCATTGAAGGTTGGGCGTCAAGCTGGCAACTCGGCACCATGAAAATCTACTGCCAATCATTAGCAGACCAGAGTTCCACTGTGGTGACCCCTTACTGGGAAAAGCCGAAAGACAATGACAACAACATCTATAAATGTGAACAGTCTTGTAAATACAAAAGGAAAATATGAATAGTAAAATGGTGTAAAATTCTGATCTAAACATAATTATATTAGAAGATATACGATTTATAACAAAGGAAGAAAGATTACAGACAAACTTATGAATTTGGGAAATTAATATTGTTCTGGAATTGCAAGTTTATATAAGAGAACAGTTAAAATAGTAGGATAATTCTTTCTAAGAATCTCAGACATTAGATGTCAAGAAGAATATATAGAATTATATCAATTTATATCTATGTAATGGTTAATTGAAGATTTCAGCAAATATTAGATTATGTTATAGTGAACATGAATATCATACTAATAAGAGAGTTCAATTGTGATTTGAGAGAAAGAAGAAAGAAAAGAAAAGAAAATAATAAAGGAAACAAAGTGTGGAAAATTGTTTTTATGGAAAGGAAACGTTGGATATATAAAAGACATTTGTTTAAAACAGAGGTTGATTATTTTACATTATCAAAAGGGATAAAGATAGAAGAAGTAGTAAGAACTGGATTTTCAGAACACTTAGCAATATGGATAGAAACTGAAGAAAACAAATAATATATGAAGATAGGAAAAGGAATAAATAGAATAAATGAAAAAAAAATGGAATATAGAAGGCAACAAAGATGATGCAATTACAAAATCATGAAAAGAACATTTAACAACTATACCATTTTACAAAAACTTGGTTGAGTGGTGGATAGCATTTAAAATAAATATAGAAAGACTTAAGTTGGAAAACAGAAGAAAGAAAGAGAAAAAGGAAAGCGTGGATGTATATAAAAGACTTTTGCAAAATTTTAAATATAAAAGAATGAAATTATATGAAAAGGAAGAAGTAATATATGAGAAAAATAAAGAAATAATAAATTGTTGTTGTTTAAACAAAGATATTTGCTACAACAAAAAAGAAGAGGTATCAGCATATTTAGGAAAAATAGTACAAAAGAAGAATGGTGTAATACGGCAAATATGGGAAAAATAGTGAAGTTAAGAAAAATCAAATGCAAGTTATTGAAATAGTTATGGAATATGTAGAAGAGATGTATAAAAACAAGAGAAGTAGATAAATCCAAAGAGAGTGTCATCTTAAAAAAATTCACAGATTCAATGAATAAAAAATTGGAAAAATAAATAATTGAAGAGTTATATGAAACAATTAAACAAGTTAATATAGATTCATTAGCAAGTTCATATGGAATTCATAGGTTCATAGGTATGTACTAGGTCACCGGCCCTAGGGCCTATGCAAGCCAAGCCATAATGATTCCCTGGCTATTGCTTCCCACAAATATTTACTTTCATGGACTCCTGTCTAGCAAGACTACTGATGTGATCCCCGGGGTGAATTTCCTATCTTCCATCCAATCATCAAGGTTCGTCTTGAAGAGGGCCATTGAGGTGCTCTGCCTGACATGTATGGGCAGCCTATTCCAGAGTATGGGGAGTCTCTGGGTCAGGTACCTATCCCTGCAGCATATTCTATCATCGTAATGACAAGGTTAAGATCCCTGGAGTGTGTGGCTTGGAGAGATTGGGATTTCTTTAAGTGTAGCATGTCCAACAACTCTGGGTTTGACATGGCCTTGTATGTTAGGCAGAGATCACCTCTAAGTATGAGATATGCGACAGAGTATAGTTGGAGTTTCTTTAGACGGTCAGCATAAGGCATCTGCTTTAGGCCTGTGATTCTTTTTGTGAGGTATTTCTGCAGCCTTTCTAGTTATTGCAGATGTCTTGTGAGGTACATACTAAATGGGGCATTGTATTCTATAATGGGTCTAATGAGGGATGAGTACAGAGGGACAATGACCTCCTTTTTTCTGGATGAAAAGCGCTTAGTGATGACGTGTGCCACATAGAAGAATTTTCTAACTGTTGGGCTATGTGGTTATCAAAGGTGATACCACTGTTCACCTGTGTCCCAAAGGCTCTTATCACACTTTCAGTGCTTAGTGTACTGCCACCTATATGGTAGTTCACAGGTACGTGTTTTTCCCAAAGGGGACAACTATACATTTTTTGGCATTTAGCTTGAGCCCATGGTTATGGCATCAGGCATCTGTTTCAGTAAGGCCCTTTTGTAGTATATCCACATCATTTGTGGATTCAATAATGACTCACAGCTTGCAGTTATCTGCAGACATTGTAAGCCAGAGTCCCTTAGTGTTGGCCTGTACTTCAGAGAAGTAGATGCCAAACAAGAGTGGTCCCAGGACAGAACCCTGTGGTACACCACTTGTCACTTGTCTGGAGCTGGATTTGGAGTTGGTTAATTTTTTAGTGTGTGTTCTGTCAGTAAGCAAGTTTGCAACCCATCGAGTGACATAGGGATTAATGCCAAGCTTAGTAAATTTATTTATGATTCCAGAGTAGGGGATAGTGTCGAAAGCCATGGCGAGGTCTAACTAGGCTGTGTGAACCACCTTACCATCGTCCATGGCTCTGGAGACTGATTCAAAGAAGTCAATCAGGTTCAGAAGGCAAGATCGGCTCTTCACGAACCCAAACTGGGTGGAGTCCAGTGTCTGAAGGTTGCCAATGTCTTTGTTTATAAGTTCCATGATAATACATTCCATGGCCTTGCAGATCAGGCTAGTCAGACTAATGGGATGGTAGTTCCCAGGATCCAAAGTGGATCCCCTTTGTGGAGTAGGATGACTGTAGATGTGTGCCACTCTGTGGGCACGAAGTCTGAGGTGAGGCTATGATTAAACATGGCACATAGGTGAAGTGCCAGTTCATTTTGTAGTTCATGCAGTACACAGCCAGGGATGTCATCTGGTCCAATGGATGCTGTGTTCTAAGCTTTAGAGAGTGTGCATTTTTTACCTGAGTGGCCGTGATTACCAGAATTTGGCATTCTTTCGGTATTGAGATGGGCCCTTTAGGGGTTGAGAGTGGGGGTGAAGTTGGCAGTGAATCTATCTGCCAGGATATCGGCAATATTCTTGGGATCAGTATATCCAGTGCCATTCTGCTGTAGCTCAGAGCAGATCTGAGTATTGCCATTTAGATTCTTGACATAATTATAGAATGCCTTGTGGGTTGTCTTTGGAATCTTTGGCAATTTTGTTTTCTTAACTAGCTTTGGAAGATTTTATGAGGGATCTCAGCTTTCTGCTGAGGCTGGTGAGGGAGTTTATTTTTATCTTGGGTTCTTCCTCTTTTCTGCAATAGTTTCTTCCTTCTGTTGTACAGTTTGTTTATGGCAGGCGGCCACCAGATTGTCTTCCTTTTTTTAGAGGACAGCATCTTGGTTCTATTTGGGATGGCTCAGTCCACGCACGAGTGAATCTGCTCGTAAAGCACCTTTGTGTAGGATTCAGCAGTTGAACTTTTAGTTCCCATCTACATGGGTGTCATGAATTTTTTACTTCTGACTTGAGAAGCATGAAGTTGGCTGTGGAGATGTTTTTTACGGAGGCTTCCTTAAAGCGGGGTGGGGGTGGGATGTGGACATCAAGGGTGATTCGTTTATGGTCTGATCTGACCAAAGAGGGGGTGACCACTGGTATGGAGCATTGATCTCCCATGTTGGTAATGACCAGGTCTAGAATATTGGAGCCCCTGGTGGAATTATGAATTAGTTGCTCTAGGGCATTGGAATTTATGAATTGCAAGAATCGTTGCACAAAGGTGTTGGTACAGGAGTAGTTTTCTTAGTTAATGGCATGGTAGTTTAAACCAACCAGTATTAGGGTGCTTAGTTGTATCTTAATATTTCCAGTATGTTTAGAAAGGTGTAATGAGAATCTTGGGGCATGGTGGGGGATCTGTAGCAAGCTGCAATTTGTATTACAATCTCACCTAGTGTTAGTTGCACCTGTAGAATTTCATATGCATTGTATTGGGCAACCAGCCTGGAGGTGGGAATATCCTTGATGAATATGAACACTCCTCCTCCTTTAGTGTTTCGGTCCTGGTTTGGTGGCTGAAAAGTGTGGTATGAGTTGTAGCCTGGTATATCAGGAGTGCTTTCTGGTGTTTTGAACCAGGTCTCAGTTACTGCACAGATACTGATGTTCTCCATTTTTAGGAGAGCCTTGAGAGTGTGCATCTTGAGGTTTAGACTTCTAGCTTTGAGTATTACCTTCAGATTTTGCTTGCTTGTACAAGTTAGAGTGGTAGTTTTGTCCTTTGAACCTTGCCTAAAAAAGGCACTATAGGGGTGGCATGGGCCTTAGCCAGTAACCTGAATCCCAGGAGCAACAGGTGCAAACTATCTCTTACAAAGCATTGTGGTTTGTTGATCATGTTGTCCCAGTCAGACAGATACTGCATCCCCTTTGAATGACACCAGAAGCTTAGTGAATTATTGAAGTTGATCATTCTGTCCTTATACTGTGGTATAATTCTAGTCAGACAGATACTGCATCCCCTTTGAATGACACCAGAAGCTTAGTGAATTATTGAAGTTGATCATTCTGTCCTTATACTGTGGTATAATTCTGGGTGATGGCAGGATGCTACTCAGGGCTAGGGTCATACCTGCCTAGGCTACATGATCCAAGAGTTCTTCCATGTTTCTTTTCATGTAGTCCAGGGAGGTACATCTCAAGTCATTCACTCCAACATGGACAATGACAAAGTCATATTTGTACCTGTTGTGGAGTGACTTGAGTGCATGCATTACGTGGTAGATCCTGGCACTCGACAGGCAACTAACTATAATTTTCTCCTTGTTCAGCCTGGTGAGTGGGACATCAGTGTGCCTGACTATAGAGTCACCTATGACTAAAGTGTTGGGTACATTGTCTTGCCTTAGGGACTGCTGTTGGGTGGCACACTGGTGTTGTGAGCTATGTGATGCTTCGGTTGTGTTTGGGGGTGGTGTTTGTGTTTGAGCTTCAGATGTCCTTGTTACTTAGGCCAGTTAATGTTTAGAGCCTCTGCATACATGGCTTTTGTGTTGCTATGTGTGGGTTTTGAATGACTATGCGTTGTTAGAGGTGTTGTGTGGGTGTTAACCTTCTCCTCTTGACTGTCTAGCACAAACTTGACTGGAGAGAGCTTTGCTTCCAGTTTGACTATGTAAGTGCATTAGTTATGAAATGTATAACAAAATTCATGGATTGGCAAAAAAGTTTATTTTGTAACAATTTTGAATGAATGGATAGAAGAGGGTTTCAAGTATGATGAGATTTGTAGTGGAATCTTAAAATTCTTATGGAAAAAAGGGAATAGAGAAAAAATAAAAAACGGAGGCCAATAGTATTAAACAATCCCGAATATAAGATATTTATGAAGATTATTCAAAAGAAGATGGAAAATAAAATGCAAAATATAATGGAAGAAAGTGTATTTGGTGTTAAAGGTAGAGGTTGTCACAAACTTTTAATGATTATAAGGAAAGTAATAGATGATGCTATGAAAGAAGGACATGAAGTAAAGTTAATGGTAGGAGAAATTAATAAAGCCTTTGATAGAACAGAGAGTGAAGTGTTTTGGAATTCTATGGGCAACTACAATATTAGTAAGAAAATTAAAATAGCCCCCAGGATTCAGCAAGCTCTGCACAGGGTGCAGGAATAGTGCAAGAGCTGCTGCAGGCAATATGGCTGACGTGCGATCCGGGAATGAATTCCCTGGATGTGCACAAGCACTCCTGCACTATTCCTGCACACACACAGTCCCTGTATGCAAATGACCTCATTTGCTGGTGAAAACCATGCAAATGAGGTGAATTAGTGATCCAGGAAGCAGGCAGGTGTCAATGCAGGAATGGTGTAGACTGCAGTGGAGGGATGACAACTTGTAAAAATGCATGTATTAGAAGGGTTAGTGATGCCAAATGCCAAATGTTTGGCCATAGGCATGAAAGTTATTTGTAAAATTATAAAAAATAACTTTTTTTTTAGGCTGATTTCAGTTTTTTAAGCATAGGGCATCAGTGAGCAAACGGGATCGGCCTGAATATAATAAAAAAGCTGGAAACAAGCTTTTAATCCAAAAATCATAATTTTGCCATAATAGTCAATGGCATGCATAACACAAGACCCTGGAATAGTGGTTGCTAAGGGGAAAGGCTGAGTGTCGGTTTTGTAACTATGCATTAGCAATCAGTCCTATGCAAATGAGGGCAATGATACTGAATCACAGATTTCACCTCAGTGCTACCTTACACCCAACCAAGTAGGTGTAGTAATACCATGGTGTAAGTCTAAAAGCTAGATGACTTCATAAGGGTGTGTGTCATGCATGTTGCAAGCTTATTGCAGCTTTGTGGCCTGTGTAGCACAGCTAAGGAAGGGGGGTATATCTGAAGCTGCCTAGCAGTGTTTACCTTGCCTAAATGGGTGTGCATGCCATGCACTGGGTTTTAAACAAACAATAAAAAATAAACCAGGAAATAGCAGCTCCATTCACATCTGAGCAGTGGGTTTGCACGAAGGTAATATGAAGAGAAAACAGCAGTAGGGAGGTAATCAAGGAGAACTAGCATAGCTGGCAGGTGAAATGTATCAGAATCAGCCAATTGCACAGGCAGCAGCCCAGCCCAGCACACTACTATCAACTATGCAAACACCTTTCCCTCTGTTTTTTCCCACAAACTCTACACCACTGGTGTACACAAATGGGGACATTTTACCTAACAAAACAAACAAAATTATAGGGGCTACTTTTGCTCTTATAAATCAATATGTGGAAGAGGCTGAGGGTGGTGAGGATGAGAATGCTGATGGCCAACCCACAGTGAGGAGAAGAAGAGTGTACAGACCCAGGGTAACCTACCAGGGTCTACATGAGCTAGAGATAGTGGACCGCTATAGGGTGGACAGGGACCTCCTAAGCAAATTGTTGAGCTGTGCCAGCCATGCCTCACACACAGAACCAACAGAGGGGAAACCATCCCAGTGGATATCAAGGCATGTGGAGGCTTAAGAACACTAGCCACAGGTACCTTCCAAAGGCCAACTGGGGATATCATGGAGACCTCACAGGCATCAACATCCAGGGTACTCCACCAGTTCCTGGATGCTATGTCAGCACATGCCGGTGAGCACATATTTCCACAACACCCATGAGGTGTTGACCAGCAATATGCATCTCTTCCACCAAATAGCAGAATACCCTGATGTAGTGGGTGCTATTGACTGTACTCACATACACATCAAAGCACCACCCAATGAGTGGGGTAGGGTCTACATAAACCGCAAGGGCTTCCCCTCCATCAACTGCCAGGTCATGTGTGATGCCCAGGGCATTATAATGAATGTGTGTGCTCGCAGCCCTGGAAGCTATCACGACTCCTACATCTGGCATATGACACAGGTGTACCACAGATTTGCCAATAGGGACATCTCATATGGCCACCTAGTGGGGAATGCTGGTTATGCACTGGAGCCATGGCTGATGACACCCATCAGAAATGCACATAGAACTGAACCAGAACTTCGTAATGGGGTACACACACAAATGAAAATCATAATAGAGCATGTGTTTGGGATGCTGACGTCACGGTTCTGGTGCCTGGACATATCCAGCGGACCCTTGCAGTACTCTCCAGCTCCTATATGGGCAGCATGAAATCCAAATTGTCATTGCATGTGCCATGCTACACAATATGATCCTGTGGAAATAGCTGCAGCAGAAACAACACGGGGCATGGCCAAACAGCCCGCCACCATTGCCAAGGCCAGCACAGGCACAGAGTGACTCGGAGGAACAACCTGAGCCTGCCGTTAAAGGCAGAAGGAGGCAAGCCCAGTATGCCCAGGCTTTAAGAAAGAGGTAACACATAGCACATACACTGACACGGTGGGAACCCAGGGAATGACATCTCTCTCTGACTTGCACATACAGCAAAAGGGATGCCAAGCGTGACACTACTTGTGCTTAACCATGTATAGGGAGTGTACTATGTGAATCCTACATAGTCAGCTCTTCAGCACCATCCTCAATACTGGCACAGCCACAAGGTAAGTCACTATCCCTATCAATTGCTGAATGAAATGGTATGTTTTGCTACTTGTATCTGTGGTACAGCTGTGAACATGCAAGGGAATCAGGTGGTTGAATGGGATGACAACAGATAGTAGACACCTATATGGGCAGCATGAAATCCATAGCAAATACTGGTGGCAGCATGGTGGGCAGTACTAAATCCAACACCAGGACATGTGGTGGGCCAAATGTGTGCCCATAGAACACACACATGTATGTCAGTGAGGCTCACATTCCCAACAACAGTCTCAACCAGCAGGACAGGTGTAGATGACCACAAAGAAAGGCTGTGCTAAGGCGTCCGATTGATGGCAATGGAGAACATCCCCCCCTCCAGACCTACAGAGACAGACTACTACAGGTTAGGCAGTTGGATATTAGTTCTGAAAGGTAAGAAGTCTGAAACTGAAATGTAGGTCACTAAAGCATAAGATCTGTACTATACTGATATTCCTCTAGTCTGCATGATAGGTCAGAATACAGAATAAAATGGAAGCCAACAAAGTACCTGAAATACCAGTACAGTCATAGCAAATGTTTACAGTTGTCAGGTGTGCCCCCCACAATAACACAATGCATCCCAGCAAGACCCAATCCAACAGTAATCCATACTAATTGTTCAGATGTAATATCTGTCACCATCTGAAAGATGGACATGGTATCAATGTGGGCCCAGATATACACACAGTGCTCTGGTGGAAGTACCCTAGACAGAGAGTGTATAAAATGTTACTGTCAAATGGACTCACCTTTGGAATTGTACATACGGGTTAGCAGCACATTAGTTGTCTGTGTAGTATGGAATACTGATGTAGTCTGGCTAAAGAATGGCAGACCACAAAAGGCACAGTTATGTAGTACTATGAAACTGCTGATGTCCCCGCACAATCCAGCATAAGGAATGCCCCATGTATATCTGTGAGTCAGCTGAAAGAAGCTTCCACAGTACACATGCACTCAGCTCACCCCACCATCATCCACATGTTCATCACAGGTTGGGAATGAGTACAATATGACCACCACTTCTGTATGGGAATACTCACAGAATGCAGCATGCTGAAGAGGTGTCCCATGCAGGTGTGTCCCTAGCTGTAAGGAGCACCCTGCCAGCATCCACACCAATGGATTAATAAGGACAGAAGCTATTGCCATTAACACCTTGCACACCTACCCTGTCACTACATGTGAATCCAGTGGCTTGCCGACTGGGACTGTAGGAGTGACAGAATGCACTGGCCTTCTACAGATGGCCTGCATCACTACCAAATGCAATACAGTCCTCTGTCAAAGGCCTGTGTGTCACCCATACTGCAAATGTATGTTATCTCATGGTGTCCCAAATAACAACATAACACAGTCCACAGAACACAAATGCACGGCCATGTCAACAAATCCCGGTAGCATGTCCAATATGTCCTACTGCATGAACTGTGGACCAACCCCTAAATACTGCTGGGATGAAGTGATAACTATAGGGATACTTATCAGATATCGCTTGCATAATGTTAGGAAGAGAATAGAATAACAGAGGGGAGTAGAAGCATGGACGCTATGGAGTGTGTGAAGTCTGAAACTGTGACGTGTGCCTATACTATCCCTGCCTGAAAACCCAGGAATGGGTGGCTACAAACCTGCTTGTAAACCACAATGTGAAAGGGAAATGACCAGATATATGAGCCCTGCCTCTGGGTAACCTGTGTGAATCTGTACAGCTGAGATGTATGGCCAAAGCAGGATATGGCCATTCTGTTATGTCAATAGATGTACAAACATGGGATCCTCAGCCACAACAGTTCCAAAATGCTGGACCATTTACACAGACCCAACAGCAAGTGTCTGCAGCTCCTCCTCCAGAATGGCATGATTTTGCAAGAATATGTAGGCTGCAGACCACAATACTAGACACTGCTTCATTCATCTTGTATTCCCCAGAAAATTACTGCAAGCAAATACATGTATCTGTCAGTAGTTGATGACATAATACATCAAAGTAAAATAGTACATATGTCTGAATATCTCTACTAACACCAAAACCATGTAACAGAAGCAGCACAGACACAATTAATTACAGTATCCCACTATCATTTACCCATTGTGACTCCATATTGTCAACCTATCTGCAGATATCCTGCAGAAACAGGTTACTAGCTGTAGGTCTAGAACACAAATGCCTGCACTGGAGTACAACCTACCTGGAATGCATTCATACATTCAATACAGAAGGCCATACTGGGCAAGCTCCCACACTTACAGAAATGAATCCCATGTCTGACAACAAAATACATAAGGGTCATACTTGGAAACAAATCCCATGTCTGACAACAAAATACATATGGGTCATACTGGGCATGCTCCCACACTTCAGAAATGGATCCCATGTCTGGCAACAATAGTGGACTATACATATCTGTCAGTTGCAGATGTCTGTGCACACATACCAAATTGCACATCAGTCATGCTATGCACAAACATCGGATAGGAATGCACACATATATCCAAGGACAACACACTATAACAGGTCAAACATACATAAACAGAGATGTGGGGAAGAGAGAGACAGACAGCGACAAAGAGGTTCCCATCAAGAGGCCTGTCCCACCCACCACACATCCAATTGGCCAATATCACATGATGTGCCAATTGCTATCACTGTAGACATTTGCTTCTGGTAGCCCTCAGCACTATAGTGTCTGTGGTGCTTGTGATAACTGTGTAACATGACAGTACAAGTCATTATTCATCTAGCAGTCATATACACAGTCCTGTCAAATGTAAAGTTTTGTGTGACTGAATGCTGTGTGTGTGATTCCAGAAGAATGGTTTATGGCCCAGTCACACACACTGTACTCCCCACTGCCCTAGTTTAGCTAGCCTGCTGATATCAGTCACCTTGAAATATCCTTTTGGACAAAGATCACCCTGATAAGCTCTGTGGTGCATGCAATAACTGTGCAATGCTATAGTGTGATGTACTAGTTAGGTAGGAGTTCTAATCCCAGACATGGCAATTGTGAAACTGTGTGTTAGGGATCAATGCTTTTGAGACCATTCACAGTCAGTATACCTTCCATTGCCATACTTTAGCAAGCCTGCTGATATCAGTCACTTTGAAATACCTCCTTGGGCAACATTGAGCATTGCAAGCTCTGTGGCATGTGCAATAACTGTATGATACTAGAGTGTGATGTACTAGTTAGGTAAGAGTTCTAATTCTAGTCAGGGCAACTGTGAAATGATGTGTGTGTAGGGTTCAAAGATGTTGAGGCCATTCATAGAGACTACACCTTCCATTGCCCTACTTTAGTAAGGCTGCTGATGTCATTTACCTTGAAATACACCTTTGGATAAGGGCTAGCCCTATAAGCTCTGTGTCACATGTGATAACTGCATAATGTTATAGTGTGCTGTACTAGTTAGGCAGGAGTTCAAAGCCCAGACATGGCAACTGTGAAACTCTGTATGTCTAGGGATCAATGATTTTGAGGCCATTCATAGACACTACACCTCCCATTGATCTACTTTAACAAGGCTGCTGATGTCATTCACCTTAAAATACACCTTTTGATAAGGACTGCCCTGATAAGCTCCATGGCACATGTGATAACTGCATAATGCTATAGTGTGATGTACAAGTTAAGTAGGAGTTTTAATCCCAGACATGGCAACTGTGAGACTCTGTGTGTGTAGGGATCAATGGTTTTGAGGCCATTTATAGACACTATACCTCCCATTGCCCTACTTTAGCAAGGCTGCTAATGTCATTCACCTTGAAGTATACCTTTGGATAAAAACTAGCCCTATAAACTCCATGGTGCATGCGATAATTGCATAATGCTACAGTATGATGTACTAGTTAGGTAGGAGTGCTAATCCCAGACATGGTAACTGCAAAACTCAGTGTTTGTGTGTGTGTAGGCCTCAATTGTTTTGAGACCATATATAGACACTACACTTCCCGTTGCCCTACTTTAGCAAGGCTGCTGATGTCATTCACCTTGAAATACGCCTTTGGATAAAGGCTAACCCTATAAGCTCCATGGTGCATGCAATAATTGTGTAATGCTACAGTGTGATATACTGGTTAGGTAGGAGTTCTAAACCAAGTCATGGTAGCTGTGAAATTCTGTGTGCGCATGTGTGTAAAGAGTAATGCTTATGAGGCCATTCACAGTCACTACACCTCCCATTGCCCTACTTTAGCAAGCTTGCTGATTTCAGTCACCTTGAAATACCTCCTTGGCCAGAATTCAGCTCTGAAAGCTCCGTGGTGCATGTAATAACTGCATAATGCTATAGTGTGATGTACTAGTTAGGTAGGAGTTTTAATCTCAGACATGGCAACTGTGGAACTCTGTGTGTGTGTAGAGAGTAATGCATTTGAGGCCATTCACATTCACTACACCTCCCATTGCCCTACTTTAGCAAGCCTGCTAATGTCAGTCACCTTGAAATACTTCTGTGGCCAGAATTCAGCTCTGTAAGCTCTGTAGTGCATGCAATAACTGCATAATGCTATATTGTGATTATTAGTTAGGAAGGAGTTCTAGTCTCAGACATGGCAACTATGGAGGTGTGTGTGTGTGTGTGTGTGTGTGTGTGTGTGTGTGTGTGTGTGTGTGTGTGTGTGTGTGTGTGTGTGTATATATATTTGTATAGAGAGTAATGTCTGTGAGGCAATTCACAGTCATTACACCTTCCAATGCCCTACTTAGCATGCTTGCTGATGTCATCTACCTTGAAATATACCTTTGGAAAAAGGCTAGCCCTATAAGCTCCATGGTGCATGCTGTGAATGCGAAACAATGTAGTAGCAGTAACTACACAGCTAGAGGTTTGACTCTCATCTGTGGCAAGTATTTGTGTGTGTACCTCAAAGATTTTGTCCCTATTTGCAGCCAGTACACATCTCAAAGCCTGACTTTAGCAGACCTGCAGATATCATCCACTTTACAAGTATCTGCTGCGGAGCCTATACCATGTCAGGTGATTGGTGCATGTGGTAAATGTGTAACATAATGGTCTGTAAAGGTTGTTGGATAGAGGTTTGAACCTCATCCCTGGCAAATGTAAATGTGTGACTAGGGTAAAATAATTTTTGAGCTCTCTCACCCACTACATCACCCAATGCCAGTATTTGCAAGGGCTGGTGATGTTCCACATCTTAGAAGTACCTTGGGACAACATCCATCCAATAAGCTCTGTGGTGTGTGTGTGGTAAATTCGGTCACTGTAGTAACAATACATAGCTAGGTAGGGGTCTGAATCTCAGTACTGGCAAGTGTGTGTGTTTGTCATCAGTATCCTGTGTAGAGATTGCTGTGATTGTGTAATGACAGGATGCATTGTGGGGCAGGTTTTCTAAATTATTATATTGAGGACCTACTATATGTCACAATGTCCACCTTACAAGGACAACAGATGTCAAACAGCAGAGAGGCTAGTGTAGACCATCCATAGCCCTACATGTGACATTATGGATTGATGAACAATATAGGCAACACTTGTATTACTCAGAGAACACTCTCCACCCATGTCTCATACACAAACACAGTTGACTAGGCAATAACCACTATATTGGTAGTTCCCTGCATATTGCCCACAAATAGTAACCATGGTGTGATTTCAGTGGACTACATGCCTGTTGACCATAACACTGCCACTGGCATCAGAATGTACTGTGATGTGTAACATCTCCGGACGGAGTGTGTGTTAACCAGCAAGTAAAAGGACATGGCACCCTGTTCCATCCCTACAATAGGCAAATAATTGCTTACAGTGGTCCTTTGCTATGCTCCCCACTGGACACCTGCAACAACTGTAGATTCTGCAAATGTAACCCACAAAGGGAATACCATGACTTATACACATGCTCTGTATGTGCAGATGCCACTAACTCCACTGAATACCGTTATCATGCTGTCAATGTAGGTGCAAGCACAACCTCAGATCCATAGCCAGGTCTCACCACATGAGGTTAGGACTGCCACATCAGATGCTAACAATCTGTCCACACAACATGCCCCAGAGACCCCAATACACTTCCACACTTCACAGAACATACATGTGGGATGTGCACAACCCAGACACTGTCCATGTCATGGAATATGGATCACATACATGGCAAGCATTGCACAGCACTGGCCACCCACAATAGTAACCCAGATGAGTGGATGGTGAACACAATACCCACCTGGGTGGGCCACTCCAGGGACTACACCCCTGAGCCACACTGGAGACCATTGTCATGTAGCCTGATACCAAGGTATTCCCTTTGCCTAGCCTTGCACAGCCTTCTGGCACAGTCAACTACTACAAACCTGTGAAGCAATGAACCCATGCATATCAGTACTGATGCGTGTGTGTGTGTGTGTGTGTGTGTGTGTGTGTGTGTGTAGATTAATAATTTTGAAGCCATTTACACTCACTACACCTCCCATTGCCCTACTGTAGCACACCTTCTGATGTCAGTCACCTTGAAATAACCCTTTGGCCATATGTCAGCCCGATAAGCTCTGTGACGTGTGTGATAACTGCTTAATGCTGGAGTGTAGCAAACTAGTTAGGTAAGAGTTCTAATCCTGACACTGTCATAATGTGTGTGATTCCCTGAGAGAGCATGGTTGTGTTTTCCTTTACATCTGCTTTTGTGGACAGTCACATGTGCTACACTTCCCTTATCCCTCCTGAATCACTGTTGCTGATGTCACTCACCTTCAAGGATACCTTTGGACAACTCTCCAACATGTAAGCTCCATGGTGTGTGCAATAACTGTGTAACAATGTAATAGCAATACATAGTAGGGGTTTGAAACTCAGTACAAGTGTGTGACTGTGTGTGCTATCAGTGTCATGTGTTGGGGTGATTGTGCAATGACAGGGTCCATTGCTGTGTGAGTTTTGTCACATCATTATATTGAGGAGCTACACGTCCCATTGTCAGCATTACAAGGCCAACAATTTCCAAACATTGTAGAGATTCTTGTCAACAATCCTCAGCCATAAATGTGTACAGCCATGTACAATTACCATGTAACAGTATGGAGTAGTACACAATATAGGCAGCCATCATAATGCCCAGATACCACTCTCCACCCATGGAACATACACAAACATGCTTGTCTCTTACTCTCCTACTCCCTACCTTTCTTACTTTGTCTCTGTCTGTCTCACTCCCTCTCTGGTGGATGTGGAAAAGTACACCTGCTTTGCTTAGGCAGCAGCTTGAGGTTTGTAAGTGATGCTCATGTTCAGCTGATGACCTGTGCATGAATTGCAGTACCCCACTAGCTGATTGCATATGGATCAGCTGTGGTATCATTCCTATAGCCAATCGCATGGAAACACAATACTATAACTAAACACTTCATGTGGGTGTTTGCACTTTTCCTTCACTGTGAGCAGGACGTCATGTGGGTGTTTGACAAACAGCATTATAGAGGATAGTTGGATATACCTCTTACAACATACACTGTGGAGACAGACCAACAAACAGGAAAAGGATGTTCCAGACATGAGGACAGAATGTAAGCATTGCTCTTCTACATTTGAAGCAATGTTGGCTTTCCAGCTTTTTGTGGATATGGCTGTTCTACATGATTTAATATCTGTCATGACAGTGTTATGTGGTTGAGGAAACTTACCTGTAGGGCTATCTGCAGACTGGCCAGTGTTTTGAGACTTACATGTGTTGTGTTACTCACACATTTCCTATCTTTATAAATGCAGTAGCATGCTCTGAGGATTGCAGTCAGTACATGGTGACAGCCATGTGAGTTACTGCTTTTAAATCCCTTAGAAGACATATGTCACAACAAACCCTGTTACACCGGTAAATGTATGGGTTTATCACAGCAACATGTCAGTATTGGCCTCCAGCCACAACTCTGTCAACCTTTGTACATATGTCATGCAGTAAGAGGTGTATATGTTAAGTACATCATTATTTACTGACATCATACCTGATAGCAAGCCAGTGAGATATCAGACTGCTAGACATGTTATGTATAGTAGGCCTTATATTGAAGGACAAAACCTGGACATTCTGTTGTAGTGAGTACAGTAGTGAGGTCTGTGTACTTCTGCTGATTGTTGATAAAGTGTCTATTGTGAATATGTACCTTGGTCTGTCTACAGACTGTAGTAGATGTCATTGTTCTTGGTCCTGTTCTATGCGATGTTGCATGCTGCTCCAGTGTATGGTACCCTATCGGCGTACATGTTTGTAGGGCCAGACCAACACATGCCCCATACCACAGTCAGGCATTGGAATACACAATGCATTAGCCCAGTATATGTAGGGTTAGTGTGTGAGTGGCACAAATGAGGATGGTGTTGTTC
>NC_056733.1:1941711823-1941721823 GCF_019279795.1 Protopterus annectens | reverse complement strand
ACACCCCTGCATGCAAAGATGGACTCTGGGTCCTTACTGATATGTTCTTGGTGTGTGAGCTGTGTGTCATTAAATATTTCCTACTGGATATTGATCTGACATGTGGATATTAAATGTAGACTATTGTGTGTATAGGACATGTCATTGAGGCTGCTGTCATATAGTAATTGCATACCTATCAGTGTCAGACATCTATCTGTCAACACATTCATCCTAATGCATAACCAGTTGGCTAGTTGATGTATGTCTGTCATTTGTACAGATGTGCAGATATCAGGTATCCATCTTGGCTGCTTACAGGCAATCTATGCTTGAGTGACACTGACATGTCTGCCCAGCTGTGTTATGAATGCCACAGCTAGGAATCCCCACCCTGTATGCACCACATGCCATGGATACTGCAACTACACTACCACAGTCAACAGAACATGTTTGGCTACAGGTCTCCAAGACAGACACTGACCATGTTATGTAATACATGTTGCATACATGTCAATTGGAGCACCTCACTGGCTCTGAGCAAGAGGCAACCAGATGATTGGATGTTGCATTTAACACTCACCCTGAGGATCACTCCCATGGCATCAGTTGATAGATGGCTGGCTGGCAAATGGAAGGTGGCATGATACCACTGCACCCACATCCCCTACTCTTCTCATCTCTCCATGGACAATATCCTGGTGCACACCTATGAACACCTGCACCTATGGACCCCAGTACTGACAAATGTGTCAGTGTGCATTACTGAGAATAACAGTGTCTGTGTGTTTGTAAACCTGTAGTTGATAATACCCTTGATGCCCTTCACGCCCACTGCACCCTCCCCCCATTGCCATAGTTAGATAGGGCTGCTGCTGTAATGGACATTACATGGACCTTGTTACACTCTTCACCCTATGGGCTACCTGGAGCTTGCAGTACCAGCACAACACTGTTGTACAAATGGGTAGATAGGCATGGTTACCCTCTGAGACCTGGCAAGTGTGTGTATATGTGCAAATGTGTATATTTGTAGTATACAGCATTCTGAGGCCACATTCTCCTAATACAATACACCTTGCCACACAGTATAAGGGATAGTGATGTTGCTGACTATAGGAGAGCCATGACAAAGGATCACCCTACTATCCCTGTGGCATGTGCAATAGATGCATATCCCTGTAATAGGACTCTAGAGATAGACAAGGGGTTGTATTGCAGTCCTGGTCAGTGTGTGATGGTGGGTATGTCAGAGTATTACCATGGGTTTCAGTGAGTACAATATCCAATGTGGGGTGTGGGTGCTGTGTATACTGTCTTTACATTATGGTACCCCCAGTACATGTCCCAAGGTCTACTGCATGGGGACCACTGTCACCATCAACCATACAGGTAACTGATTACACTATCCAGCCCAAAGATGCATGTGCTGTGTGCAAAATATCTGTCAAATACACCAAGCAAAAAGCACACGAAAGGAAAAACCACTTTAATACAAAACACAGCAGAGCTTTCGGATACAATCCTTCATCAATACTGAAAAATACAAAGTTCTCTACTCTTAAATATAGGTCCAAAAAGGTCATATGACCAGCAGCCAAAAAATCACATGACCTAAACTAATATAAAACATATTAAAACACTTAAAAACAACATTAAAATTATTAGAAAAACATATTTACATTACTATAACTGTTATAGTTTCGACCTACTCAGCCTAACCAAAATTGGTTTAAGGCTTACCATACTATTTAAACCAGGGGCACAGTCACTGGCGAGTCTCAGGATCCACTCATACTCCTTAATTTCCAAATAATTGTTTATATCTCCACCTCTTGGAGAAGGGTACACAGAATCTATAGCTCTAAATCTAAAAAGATGTTGTTGTCCACACTCTAACATATGTTTATATAAAGCATTTCTATCAATACATCTCCTAATCTCGGACTTATGTTCTGTAATCCTTTCCTTTAACTTATGTGTAGTCTTCCCTATATAAAACGACTTATATACTACACACATAGCCAAATATACTATGTGTGTTGTCGTGCATGTTGCTGATGTATGAAACCTAAAGATCTTTCCAGTTACAGGATGTTCAAAAACATCACTCCCAGTACTAACAATATCCTCACAGCAGGAACAACTATAGCACTTACGTGTGCCAGGGTTGGAGAGTAGAGGTCTAATAGTATTGCCAATGAAATCTTTGTAACACAACAAATTCTTCAAGGTTCTCATGTTTCTGTATGCAAAATAAGGTCTATTACCTAATAGAAACTTTAACGCATTAGAAGCCATCAAAATTAACCAGTTCTTAGATATAATTTGTTTTATAAATGGTGTCCTCATACTATATGAAGTCACATATCTAACTGGTTCTATATTAGTGTGTCCACTGTTAGAAACTGTATCCCTGGGATCCAAAGTATCAGAAAGAAACGTGGGTCTAAGTATAGTCTTCCTGTCCTCTATTACTTTAATTTTCTCAGCAGAAAGGAGTAAACTATCATAGCCACTAAAGGCAAAATCCGCTAACATCTCCTCTAACTGCAATCCAAAGCATTGATCATCAGTATTAAGTCTACTTAGTCTACATAACTGAGACCTCACAATGCCCTTGAAAGTATGTGGTGCATGCATACTATTAAAGTAGGTGCATCTGCCTGCACATACATCTTTCCTATGTAATTTCGTGCGTATGAGTCCCTCATTAAATGTCAGTTCAACATCCAAAATGTTAGTATCAGAATATGTCATTTTAAACTTTAGGAAGGAAGAGACTGCATTTAAATAGTTCAAAAACATATTCAAATTGTCCAATGTACCCTTCCAAAGCAAAAAACAATCATCTACAAAACGCTGGAAAAACCTAATATATTGCCTAAAGGGATTCATGTCACTAAAAATATGCTTACTTTCCCACTGGTAAAGTACCAGGTTAGCATAGGTGTTGGCTACGGAGGTACCCATAGCCACACCCATAAGCTGAAGGTATAAAGAATCATTAAAAAAGAAAAACATTATTTTTCAAAATAACATCCATAAGATTACACAAGCTCTCAATTTTTCCAAAATCAGGGTTAGGACGTGATGTTAAAAATTCTCTCAAAAGATCAATCCCGACGTCATTCGGAATGACAGTAAAGAGAGAAACAATGTCCAGGGTAACCAAATAATATCTATTGGTAGCCATCTGTTCCTTCTCTACATTATACCATATTCCTAACTTTTGCAAAAAGTCAAAACTATCACGTAATACTGAGTCACATTCATTCAAAAAAGGTTGTAACTGTCCATGTAGGTAGATAGATATGGGCTGAGTCACCCAACCTGCTCCTGAGACAATAGGTCTCATATGAGGATCTGTTATTGATTTGTGAATCTTGGGAATACCATAAAGGTGGGGTGTAATAGGACAGGGAACTGTCAAATAATTAAACAAATCTAAATCGATTTCACCATGCAGTTGCAACTCATAGATAACCATATTGACATATGTAATGCATTTTTTTACATCTGTACAAGTAATGCATCTAAAAGCAGTAGCATCCATAAGCAAAGAAGACATAGCGGACATATATTTATCACGCTCCATAAGTACCACTACTCCCCCCTTGTCAGCTTGCTTAATCACAATTTCTTTACAAGAACACAGATCCTTAAATGCTCTAAATTCATCTAACGTTAAATTATAAATGTTCTTTTTAATTTTAACATTATCATTGTATAAATGCCTGATTTGAAGTTCACAAAGATCATGAAAAGCCTTCACAACTGGTATATTGGCCGATATAAAAGTACTCAAGCATTTATATCTTCCTTCCAACATAGGGGATTCACCAAACAGTAACTTTAAGTTCAACAATCTAGTGAACTTCTTTAAGTCCGTTAAAGCAGACACCAGGTCATCACCACATGAAGGTATAAAATTGAGGCCCTTCGATAAAACAGACAAATGAGTTTCCTGCAACTCAAAGTCAGACAAATTTAATGTACCTCTGATGATTTTCGGCTCATCTTGCCTGCACCTAAAGGGCTTTCAAGCTTCCTTTTGTTTGATACTCCAGGGCGCATAGTTGATGGTTCCCTCGATGTCGCAGGTCGCTCTTTAATAGTTTCAGGCTGCTCCAACAAGAACCGCTTACTAGAAGTAAAATAAATGGTTAATTGATGAGACTTCCTCCCTGCAGCGTTAAAAACGCCGTCAGTGGTCCCAGGCGTCTGCTTCCCTACTGTGGAAGCATTAGAATCTTCAGCTATGGACGTTAAAATTAAAAAGAACATTTATAATTTAACGTTAGATGAATTTAGAGCATTTAAGGATCTGTGTCATTGTAAAGAAATTGTGATCAAGCAAGCTGACAAGGGGGGAGTAGTGGTACTTATGGAGCATGATAAATATATGTCCGCTATGTCTTCTTTGCTTATGGATGCTACTGCTTTTAGATGCATTACTTGTACAGATGTAAAAAAATGCATTACATATGTCAATATGGTTATCTATGAGTTGCAACTGTATGGTGAAATAGATTTAGATTTGTTTAATTATTTGACAGTTACCTGTCCTATTACACCCCACCTTTATGGTATTCCCAAGATTCACAAATCAATAACAGATCCTCCTATGAGACCTATTGTCTCAGGAGCAGGTTGGGTGACTGAGCCCATATCTATCTACCTACATGGACAGTTACAACCTTTTTTGAATGAATGTGACTCAGTATTACGTGATAGTTTTGACTTTTTGCAAAAGTTACGAATATGGTATAGTGTAGAGAAGGAACAGATGGCTACCAATAGATATTATTTGGTTACCCTGGACATTGTTTCTCTCTTTACTGTCATTCCGAATGATGTTGGGATTGATCTTTTGAGAAAATTTTTAACATCACGTCCTAACCCTGATTTTGGAAAAATTGAGAGCTTGTGTAATCTTATGGATGTTATTTTGAAAAATAATGTTTTTCTTTTTAATGATTCTTTATACCTTCAGCTTACGGGTGTGGCTATGGGTACCTCCATAGCCAACACCTATGCTAACCTGGTACTTTACCAGTGGGAAAGTAAGCATATTTTTAGTGACATGAATCCCTTTAGGCAATATATTAGGTTTTTCCAGCGTTTTGTAAATGATTGTTTTTTGCTTTGGAAAGGTACATTGGACAATTTGAATATGTTTTTGAACTATTTAAATGTAGTCTCTTCCTTCCTAAAGTTTAAAATGACATGGTCTGATACCAACATCATCTTTTTGGATGTTGAATTGATGCTTAATGAGGGACTCATACGCACGAAAATACATAGGAAAGATGTATGTGCAGGCAGATACACCTACTTTAATAGTATGCATGCACCACATACTTTCAAGGGCATTGTGAGGTCTCAGTTATGTAGATTAAGTAGACTTAACACTGATGATCAATGCTTTGGATTGCAGTTAGAGGAGATGTTAGCGGATTTTGCCTTTAGTGGCTATGATAGTTTACTCCTTTCTGCTGAGAAAATTAAAGTAATAGAGGACAGGAAGACTATACTTAGACCCATATTTCTTTCTGATACTTTGGATCCCAGGGATACAGTTTCTAGCAGTGGACACACTAATATAGAACCAGTTAGATATGTGACTTCATATAGTATGAGGACACCATTTATAAAACAAATTATATCTAAGAACTGGTTAATTTTGATGGCTTCTAATGAGTTAAAGGTTCTATTAGGTAATAGACCTTATTTTGCATACAGAAACATGAGAACCTTGAAGAATTCATTGTGTGACAAAGATTTCATTGGCAATACTATTAGACCTCTACTCTCCATCCCTGGCACACATACGTGCTATAGTTGTTCCTGCTGTGAGGATATTGTTAGTACTGGGAGTGATGTTTTTGAACATCCTGTAACTGGAAAGATCTTTAGGTTTCATACATCAGCAACATGCACAACAACACACATAGTATATTTGGCTATGTGTGTAGTATGTAAGTCGTTTTATATAGGGAAGACTACACGTAAGCTAAAGGAAAGTATTACAGAACATAAGTCTGAGATTAGGAGATGTATTGATAGAAATGCTTTATATAAACATATGTTAGAGTGTGGACAACAACATCTTTTTAGATTTAGAGCTATAGATTCTGTGTACCCTTCTCCAAGAGGTGGAGATATAAATAATTATTTGGAAATTAAGGAGTATGAGTGGATCCTGAGACTTGCCAGTGACTGTGCCCCTGGTTTAAATAGTATGGTAAGCCTTAAACCAATTTTGGTTAGGCTGAGTAGGTCGAAACTATAACAGTTATAGTAATGTAAATATGTTTTTCTAATAATTTTAATGTTGTTTTTAAGTGTTTTAATATGTTTTATATTAGTTTAGGTCATGTGATTTTTTGGCTGCTGGTCATATGACCTTTTTGGACCTATATTTAAGAGTAGAGACCTTTGTATTTTTCAGTATTGATGAAGGATTGTATCCAAAAGCTCTGCTGTGTTTTGTATTAAAGTGTTTTTTTTCCTTTTGTGTGCTTTTTGCAAAATATCTGTAACAGAATGGACACACTGACAATGTACTTAACACTGATAAACCCAGGTGTCTCATATGTGTGTATGACTGTTGTGTGTTTGTCAATGTGTATATGACAGTATGTCACACTATGTATTGTTCATAAACAACCAGTACATCCCCCATTACCAAACTGTACAAGGCCTGGTGATGTTCTTCACTTAACATGTAACCAGGAACACACCTCATCCTAAAAGCTGTGTGGTGTGTACAATTAAGGCCACACACATTAGTAGCACTAAGTACCTATGTAGGGGTTCTAGTCCGAGTGTTGCCAAATAAGAGTGTGTGTGTATGTGAAGGGATCTACTTCAGTTTGCAGAATATACATGTCCCAGGAGGGCATCTGTCTGAAAACTTCTGGCATATGCTAACATTTCAGAGGTATCTGTGGAAATTCATTCCAAGAAAACTAGTAGTAGATGTGTAAATGCCCTCTTCCCCACTGTATATCTGTACAGCGATACTGGGGTTGATAACAGTAGGATGACAACTGATGGCACAGCTTCAGCCCCTGACAAGCCTGCCTGTGCCAAAGCACATGTATCATCATTGTCAGAGTCTGTATGGACACTAACATCAGTTTGCCTGCAAGACAGACCCTGACCCACCTTACCACCTATGAGGGGAAAAGAAGAAATGCACTTTAAGACCTGTACATCATTGCTTAACTGCACACACACACACACACACACACACACACACACACACACACACACACACACACACACACACACACACACACACACACACACACACACACACACACACACACACACACACACACACACACACTTACAGGTAAGGTTGCACAAAGATATTACACACAGACCTCTCATTACCTATCTGTCAACATTCATGACATATGGCACTCAACAGCATGCACTGCAGCTGTAGCCAATCCCTGTTACCAACATTATACATCTCTGTGATGCATGGGTTGTGTTAGTAGGTGATGCCCCTTCCCTTGGAACACACTGTACACTGTTCAGCACACTGGCATGTAGTGTGCACCATACCTCACACATGTACATACCATTGCTGAATGTGTATATGTGTGTCAGTTATGTTTGCTCTGCTGCTCACAGCCCCTATGTGCTTGTCTGACACATACCTGGGATAATATGTGGACATATGTCAATAGTGAATGCCTGATGTTTGATTTGCAGATCTCAATAACAGTCGTGCATGTATGACCAGTAAATTACAATTACACTGACAAACTTCAAACCTTACTGTGGCTATGAGAAGTGTACACACCCTTATTGACATGGCACCCTCTTCTCTGATATGCCATGGGGCCACAATACTGCATATGTTAACAATACACAAACCCGATATGTGACATGACCTGTGCAATCAAATGCAGTATCAAACAAATGTGTTAGTTGTGCAGATACTAAATGAGATGCATACAATCTGTGGATGCATAAGTGTGCACACCCTTAACATGATGATTTGTTACACCAACTGTTACATGTACTACAGCAGTCACTATTCCTGGAAGGGCTATACTAGCATTGCCCATCTGCACTTGCCAGTATTTGGTCACTCTGCCCTACAAATGTCCCCCAACTCTGAAAGACTGCAAAGTCAACTCATGTGCACAGCCATTGGAGGTCACACAGTGTCTTCACTATTGCTGTGGATTCAGGGCTATGTCTGCCACAATTCATGACCTTGACTTTGTGCAGATACAGCCATTCTTAATGAGCTTTGGATGTCTGCTTCAGTTCACTGTTGTGTTTCAGGATGACACCCCACCCCATCCTCAGCCTTTTTGCAGATGCTTGACAACTATTGGCTACACATGAGTGTCATTTTGCAGTGTCCCAAATTCAGAACACCATGTGTACCGGCCTAGTCCCTGCTAATGAATGGCAAACATATAGGTGTACACTGGCACCAGCAAGGTACAGATGGTGATGGTGGGCCTGAGGTGGAGTGAGGTGTTGCTTGTGCGGCACATGTATCTTAATTGATAATGTCTGTAAGTTTCCAACTTGGTCTTGGTACACAATTATACATTGCAACAGATGCCTTTGAGGACTTTAGATGTTATGCATATGCTACCTGCAGAGAGCCCTGGCTGAAGTTTCCTGTGGAACAGCTGTCCCATATGATTACCCTAACCCATGGGTCGCACTTATGCAGAGTCCAGGCGATTGTCGACACAGGTACTGCACAGCCAGTATTTGCTAGACATTCCTGCAACTCACTCAGTGTTGCGGCATGTTACTAGGCATCCTCCATGACCAGTTTGCAACATGTGTCATCATCTGTCTTGGATGGCCATCTGTTTATTTTCTACATTAATATTGTCCCATACATCCTCGTCACATACATGACTGCCTGCACTGTTTGCCATGGTATATGCAATGGTGATGTAAGGCTATATGTCCCACTCCTGCATGCTACCTCTTTGGTATGGGATCCATTCCATGGCATTTAAGTTGTGTGCAAGCCACGGCTACCTCTGTTGCAGGTGAGTGGGCAAATATGATGGACACACGTCTTGGACAGCAGACCATTTCTTGGTGTGACATTGAGGACCTGTACTTGCTGGAAGGTGCATACTCATGAAGAGTGAATGCTGTCAGTACCTCAAAATCTGCTTCCACAATATGTTATTTGTAGTGTGTGCACACATATGCTTCCAGTGTTTGTTAAGGTATGTATTCCCCATATTTGCTGTCCTAACATAGGATTCCATATTACACATTCATTTCTCATGTTAGGACCACATTACAGGTTGTAAGTGTTGTGGAATGTGCTATTGTGATATGCCGTTGTGTAGATCTGTAACAGTTGCCATTGTAATAGTGGTATATACACTGTTGTATAAGGGTGATGTTTCAGACATGTTCCTACTGTAGGCCATTTGTCCCACCATTATGTTAATCTCTGTGCACACATCTTGCAATGACAGGTTGTTGGTTATATTGCAGGACTCTTACATACCCTTCAGATATGCCACCACTGCAGTTAACAGCAACAATAAGTGAACATGTACAGCATGCATTATGGGTAGGTGTGTTAAATGTGTGCATGGCAAATACCATGGCCATAACATGGCCGGTGTATTGTCAAACCTGAACAAACAACTCCATACTCACAAGCTACAGACTGCTGCCCCAGAGGTATACCAGAGGGACCTACATAGTTGTGTGAAAGATGTGATGTCAGTAGCCACACCTGTGGCATTGGTACAGGGTGGGACCAGCATTTCAGTGCAAACCCACAATAATACAGATTATGCACATCTGTTCATTACTACAATACAGCAACAGACTATATATATTTTATCTCACATATGCATGATTAAACTCTACAGATGCAGATGGATAAGCAACAGTGGTCAACTGATGTGCCCTGGGGCCTTACCTGCACATTCCTCATCCATTGTGTGGGTAGCACCCACCTCCACAATGCTATCCACTGGGTCCTGTCTTTGCTGGC
>NC_056733.1:1941549323-1941706823 GCF_019279795.1 Protopterus annectens | reverse complement strand
CAGCCTGCCCTCCACCTGTCACAGGTGGCCATCCAACTTTGTCTGGAGGACACTGAACACTATGCCACAGACCTAGCCCTGGCTGACAACATCCTCACTGCACCCACTTGCGGGGGGCAGGGGCTGAGCCCCATTCCCTGGAGTGGTTCCACCCAAAAGTGGTGCAGGAACAGCATATGAGGGAGGTCTGGGTTGGGTCTTATACATGCTGGGACCTGGTACCTCAGCTAGGTGGGATGAAAGAGGTGGATCTGCTGGGATCTGCCTTCTCATATGTGCTATGGTGTGGAAATTAACAATGAATATTGGTTAGAAATGCAGAACACATTACAACATTTGTTAAAATAGCATGCATGGATATTCCCATTTACCCAAAACAGTGCAATTATAACAGTGCCATAGCAAACAGAACCCATGCATATATGGAATGGCATTCAGGGTTGCAGCAGCAAGCCAGTTAATGGTATGTCAGGCAAACAATAAAATGATTATTCAACAGGGAATATTAGTATGCACACAGTTTAATTAGTGATAAACCAAATGGAACAACAGTCCCAACAATAGAGGTTTGTTTAGTAACATACCCATGTTCGTTTCAGTGGGATGGTTGGATCAGTTGTCTGGTGGGGGAAGGAAACATATTCAATTGACAACTGCTATCAAGTATATTTGCCAGTACACTACTATTCACTACTCTACATTCTGACCATACTTACAGTCTACCTGGGCCATGGGACTGCTACAGCACACCAACAGCTGTAGATATCAACAGAGCAATTGTACCCTTATTTTAGTTATACACATCATACCTGTTTCTATATGAATTTCTTTACCTGTGGGCCGGTGCAGATGAGCTGTGTGGACATTATATTGCTGTTTCTACACATATTTCAGATTCACATATTAGCTGCAGGCCCTGGAGTGTGTACTGTGTCTTTCACATACATCTACTGTGACATTCTCTGTGTGCAGGTTTCTTGGCAACTGGGGAAACTATCTGTGACAGTGCAACACACTGGCCCAGACTGCAGAGTGTGGATGTCTAGCTTGCATCTATTTGTAGGACTGGGGCTGATCAACACAGCAATTGTAAACCTTTCATAGTTATACACATCATACTAGTATTTCTATTCAGATTTCTTTACCTGTGTGCCCTGTATGGAAAATGTATGAGTTGTTGTTCATTATTTTTTTTATTCATATTGCAGTTTACAGCTGTGAAACCACACTGAGATGTTAGTGGCAGTCCCTGGATTCAAACCGTGGTGTTTGTGCAAAATTGAACTACAGGCCTAGTCTTTATCAGACTGAGCTACTGTGGAGGTGTTGTGTCTTGATTGTGACATTTCTATCTAGTACATATTTTTGTGCATGGTACTTATGACATGTTGCATTATTTGTTTCCCATTTTCAGTACAAATTATGCATACACAACACATTGGTGTCACTGTTTGTGAAACGTGCGCATTAGCTGGATTGAACATTTGACTGTTTTACAACTATACATACTGCAATTTTGATTCCTGAGTACACAGTGTAGGTTTTAAGTCTGTACCTGTTAGCCTTATACATTTTTCAGTACATTCTCAGCTTCATACAGATGAAATTGATAGGTTAACACAGAACAATGCTGGTAGACAAATAAGTAAAACACATTCTGATGGGAATATGTACTGTTGCTTTTTTTCAGTTCTCTGACATGTGCATTCTAAAGTATGCAAACAAGCAGTGCAAAATCAGTTCACCTCAGTTAATGCATTCTGCAAGACATACACATTTTTATTTTTCTGGTACAAGTGAGATGACACACACCAGTGTTTGGGATCACCTTTATTAGTTTTGACATGCATATCTGTGTATGACACAGAAATCCACAATTACTATTCCTGCATGATCTGCACAGGGGAATGCTTTTCTTTTCTGTTACAGTAGCCCTGACATGGCACTTTCTTGGCAGGTTCACTCAGACACACTCATACATATTCTAATATTCCTCTCCTGCATATTGTACCTTGTTTGCTACTGATATCTGTATTACACAGCAGCTGGGAATACTCCATTGTAACACTGGCAGCCTGACAAAGGCATTTATTCTTGACTTTTACAACACAATTATATATACAGGCAGTACTACCATTACTATAGTTTTGATTTCTTACTGCTAATAGTAGGGGGTATTCTGTACTCACCATACTGCCGATGCAGCTGGGCCAGTCTCTGAGCATTAGCCTCAACAATCTGGGACCTCTCCATAGCAGCTGTAGGTGGAGACAGCACACATTAATCACACTTGCACAGTCACAAGTTGAACTTTTTCCATACTTAGTTAGAGATACATAGCACTGCATACTTAGACAGGTGGGACATCTTGTGCTCAGGCTTCTTGGATCCACTGGTCCAAGAGTGCAACCCTCCTCCATTTCAGGTCATTATAGTGATGATGTGCCTGCTCACCAGTCCGGGGTATGCCAGTGGCACTGGTGAGATCATGTGCAAGCTGGTCCCAGGCCTCTACTTTGCACGGTGAGTTTTGGTACTGACCCTGCAGCAGCCTGCCATCATGTTTTTTAACTAGGAGCCCAACCATGACCCTGGACTCCTGGATGCCCTAATGTGAGCAATTCCAAAGATTTTAGGAGCAGAGTTTGGTATTAATGAAACAAAGAAAACACAATGAGAAAATGTACTAAGAAATATAAAAGGAATATGTGCATTATCGAAAACATATAAGTTTCCATATAAAAAGAAAGCAGATTTGGCTAATTATGTGTATTTAGTAAGTGTCTTTATATTTCAAAAAATATACAAAAAGGAAATAATGACTTTTTTTTTTTATATGAGGTTCAAGATTGAATCCAATAAAAAGAGGAGTGTTGTGCAGAAATAAGAAGGTAGTGGTTTAGGATTAATAAATCCAATGGTATTTGGATCTTCTATGAACTTATATATAGTACTAATATGGATAAATTATAAAGTGAAGTTAGTGGGAAAGATATTTGATTGTAAGTATAAAGACCTATGAAGAAGCTAGATATAATAAAAGAAAAAATATAAAATATTATAATGATGAAATGCAGAATTATTAAGAAAATATAAGAATGTGGAAGATAAAGACTGATAATGTAAAAAAAGGAAAATATGGTATAAAGAAGTAATGGATCAATCATTTTGTATTAATCCATGAGAATATTTGCAAGTAGAAAAAATAAAAGCTATTAAACAAAGAAATCCAGCCATCCATCCACAGTCCTTTTTTCCCATTTTTGCACATGGGTTCAGGATGTCACTTCAACAATGACAATCATCTAGAGCCAAGGTTTACACCACCGGGTGGCTAGCCCTGCCATGGTAAAGAAATAAATTGTGTAAAAGATGGATAGAATGCCAAGATTTCCTATGGAGGTTAAGTATAAATATTAGGTAGGATGTCAAGATTTCTTATGGAGGTTAAGTATAATCAGACTTCCTGTTGAAAGTAACATGTCATATAAAAAAAAAGTGAAAGAGTTTCTTTATATTGTGGTGAAGCGGAAACTACAGAGCATGTGTTCTTAACATGTAAAAGAGTAAGAAAGCTATGGAAAAAAACTGTTTGAGAAGAATTTTTGGAAATATAAAAGAAAAATCTATAAACATGAGTATGATAGCATCTGGATATTATAAGAATATTGAAAAGGAGAGGACAATAAGAATAGATAGATAAAATGAATATTTTATGTTTCATAGGTTATTTGGAATGAAAGGCTTAGTGAGATTATATTTAATGGGAAACAGGTCTTTCCAGCAATTATAAAAAGGAGCAAATGGTGGATTTTGAAAAAGGAGTGGGGGTCTAGTAAAAAGATATGAGTTGTTCTTCATTGTAAATGCTAGCCATGAAATATGCAAATATGTAAATATATAATATTGGTGTAAATACGTAGAATACAAAGAAAAGACCCCTACTCTTTTTTGGTAGGTGCTATGGGATTTTTTCTTCCACCTGAACTATATCTAACTCTGGCAGATGGGGCCTCAGTTTAACATCTCACCCAAAGGACAGCACACTTAAGAATGCAGCACCCCCACCTTCACTGCAATGTCAGCGATCCATCTACCTGATTCGGGAATATAATCCACAGCCTTCTGCATCGAAGGTGAATGTGTTTCTGTTGCACCACTGACACTATGATAGTCAGAAGTGCAGGGCTGTTTGAGCAAACATCTGTTTTATTGAATGGGTGCTTTGTCAGATGTTTATTTTGTCAAATAAGGTAAGTGGGATGTATACTAGATATCTGTCTTTGTGCAAATGTGTGTAGAAGGTTAGAGTAAGGGTTAGGTAAGTGGAGATATAAAATGCATTTGTGTGCTTATGACTGCCAGGGTTACGTTAGGAGATTTAGTGTGTGTGTGTGTGTGTGTGTGTGTGTGTGTGTGTGTGTGTGTGTGTGTGTGTGTGTGTGTAAGGATCAGGATTATGTTAGGGGATTTATTGTGTGTACGTGTGTGTGTTTGTGTGTGTGTGTGTGTGTGTGTGTGTGTGTGTGTGTGTGTGTGTGTGTGTGTGTGTGTGTGTGTGTGTGTGTGTGTGTGTGTGTGTGTGTGTGTGTGTGTGTGTGTGTGTGTGTGTGTAAGTGTGTGTATATTACACACACGATAAGTGTCTGAATTTTCTTCTGTAGTGGTGGTGGTGTTATTAGTCTTTTTTTAACTTAAGAGGCACATTAGAGTCAGGGGCAGGGTTAGGCTTAACATGAATTACTAAGGTGGAGTGGGAGAGTGGGGGGAAAGCATTTCTTTCTGTCAGAACCACATCAATGATATTGTGCATGTCTACATTGATTTGCTTACAGGTGTCCAACACTTGCTAGAAAAATATCAAATACAGATAAAGACTGACACCACATACAAATAAAACCCAATGCAGTGCTTTAATATGCTCCCAGAAAAGTAACTGCAGTATTCAGAAGTAACACTGGACATAAACTAATCAGAAGATCACTAAGGTGACATTAATCAATTACAACCAACCAAAGAGGTTAGCAGCTTGGTCACTGTTGTAAAAGATTGCAACTTTGCACTTGTATTGATCTGCAAATACTGAGTAAATGTATTTATAAAGATCATTGCCCATTTTTACATCTGAAGAAGTGTTATGAAAAATACTAAATGTTACAATATTTACTCATTAGATACAAGCCATGGTTTATAACAAACAATTCTACATAAATTGAACTCAAGACTGTGTTCTTTTAATATGCCAATAGAAAGGTACAAGTTCACTTGACTTTTTTCATTTCATAACCACCAGAGGTATTCCACTAATGTACTACCTAAGGAATTGAAGGCTTTGATGGTTATGTAAACATTACTAATGATATAGCAATATTGGTTCAGTTATGAGTATAGTATGATAAGAAACTGATAAAGCTGCTGAATATACTTAGACAACATAATTTCAAGAAAAACTTGGGAAATGTAAAATATGTGTTACAAGTATGAACCAGAAAAAAAACTCAGCATTTGTGCAAATGTCAGTGCTAGTGGACAAGTGTACAGAACTAACTAAACTGGGACGTATCTCTTGAGAAAGAGCTTGTAACAAAACTGAGGATTGTCATCTCTGGAATGTGAGATCAGTCATTTAGAGGAACTCAATCTCTCATCAGCTCACCTATCTGCTCACAGATAGTTGGAAAGCAAATAACTTTTTTCAGCTAGATTGCTGATGTCTGAGAATCAAGACAACGTAAGTAAATATTGCAGCGAAATTGACTGAGACAAAAATGCCACCATGGTGGAATTTAAAGAAGACTACCACATTTATGGGGTAGAAAAAAAGTGAGAATCTATATACCATAGAAAGTCCACTGCCTCAAAATGGGCTATATTATATAGCATACATAGCAAGATGTTTTGTAGTTTGTGAGGAAGATGTTAATCTGTAGGAATGGTGTTAAGATATTAGAAGAAGAGAACTAGATCAACACTGAAAATTAAAGTAGAAAAACAATCTGAAGTTTCACCTTTCCTTTTGTAAGAAAAAGATTGTGGAAACTATGATGATCGAAAGCTAAAGACAGACTCATAAAGTCATGTTTTGGAAGAAGCAATAGAGCATCTAGAATTATATCAAAGTCAAGAAACAAGACCAGATGTCCAGTGGAAACAGTCATAGTAAATTCTGTAGATACATCAGCAACCAGATACATGTATGGACTTTTTCAGAGAGAAAAACAATTCTAATGACTTAAAAAAAAATCACTGTTGGAAATGTATTTGAATGTGTTCAAAAAGTTTGATTCTAATATAAATAGCCCATGACATTTGATGCACAGAATAGTCTTAATGTTAATTTTACATTTATTAATGTAATGCAATGCATGCCAGCTCAAATGCGTATAAATCTTATCGAAACATAACACTGGGCTATATGCCATAGGCTACACAGATGTTCCACAGAATTCAGTTGGTATTATATAGACCAAGTAGTTCAGGCCATAGCTCTTTTGCCTCTGTGTTATTGATCAAGTCACCTGGCATAACAGTACTGAATATAAAACCAAAACGCTTACAACCCTTTGTCTTTCACAGTGATTTAGACATAAAATGCTTTTTGTGTTACTGATACAAAATATTAAATAAAATGTCTGCTGCCATGGTAAATTGTTTATCTGTAGAGGGACAGATCACTTTGTCTTTATATAAATGTCATCCTTACAAGATTATGAGCTGTCAGTTTAGCAATGTATTCTTAATCTATAATGTCCATCATTTAACTGGGAAATAATCAATGACTGCAGTATAAGTATTTCAGTCCCTTTGGAACCAAACCTATGGCAGGAAAAAATAGAAAAATGTAGATGCAGTACATGAAGCATATCGTGTAATGGCAGAAGTGTTCAAAAATGTTAGCTATCATTAAAGTTAGGGTATGTGTCCTCTTTATGTTTAAAATGAGTTGTCCACAGCATAAATGAAGGTACCGTCTGTTTCTTTACATGATCAGATTTTTTCTATAGGCAACACATTTCATGAAATAAGAAAGTTGTGTATTTATTTACTTATTGACTGGGTTGGAGCATGGATCCATGGGAAACTTTTTCAGACTTAGCCTGCAAGCATTGCTTGGTTAATTGAGTTGCTCAGAGTCACACAGCAGGCAGCTCATTCCCTTTATTGGGGGCACATCAGATCAAAGAATGTTGTTTTGGTGAACATAAATACAGCAAAGAAAGTTCAATGAAACAGTCAGCAACAATGACGTTTGCCCTTTCCTACAGTCTTTTGCGACCCTGGAGATAGTATATATATATATATATATATATATATATATATATATATATATATATATATATATATATATATATATATATGTCTACCTGATAACGCCGACATGCCAAAACACTGACAACGAAATAACCGACACCACAAAACCGAAAGTTCAAAAACACAAAACTTCACATGCCTGACAAACCACAATCCCGACAATCAACAAAACAAATACCTTTTCACACACACAACACAAGCACGCCAGCAACCTTACAAACCTACACTAAACCTTACATACACAACTATCTATGCACTAACCTTAACCCAAACCCTAACCCTAAGGTCCGTCACTATCGCACACCTACCTTACCTGCACCCTAACCCTAACTCCCTTAATCTGCTCGTAACCCTTAAGTCTGTCACTATCGCACACTTACCTTACCTGCACTCTAACCCTAACTCACTTAATATGCCCCTTACCCTTAAGTCTGTCACTATCACACACTTACCTTACCCGCACCCTGACCCTAACGTCCGTCCCTATAGCACACTTACCTTAACATGTAGGTGTTCTCAGCATCAGGATTTTCAACTTTCGGTCTTCTCCGTTGTCGATCTTCTGGTGTCGGTTATCTCGTTGTCGTTCTCCTCAGCTTTCAGCATTATCAGGTAGACACACACACACACACACACACACACACACACACATATATATATATATATATATATATATATATATATATATATATATATATATATACATGTGTGTGTGTGTAAGTCCAGGAGATGTTGGGAATTTGGCCCACATGGAGAGAATAGAGAGAAGCTGCCACCTTCAGAAATACTTTCCTCTGTGTGTTCACTGAAGGTAGCTTTGGCAATCATTGCTCAATGTATTTACGTCACATAAACTGCCTTCAGGGAGTTGACATGTATGTATTTTGAGTGCTAACTAAATAAGGCTATAACAGGAGACATGGCAAATATGGAAGCAATGCTTAGATAAGGCATATAACATTCTTCTTTTAAGGAATTGTACCTATCCATATGTTAGTACAACAAAAATAGCTCTGCACAGTTTCTGTTGAAAAAGACAAGGACTAGTCTGTTACATCATCAAAGGCAGAATTAGGAAATTTAGCTAAATTTTCCACATCTTTTAAAAAGAATAATGCACTTTACTATCTGAAGTCAAACATTTAATGCATCTGGTTTGTGACTACAGAAAAAGATAAAGACTAGCCAAACAGAAACTTATATACTGCTCCAGTCTGTTTGCATGGTAAACTATGTCAGCTGGCAAGAGTCAGGTCACGTTCCTGCATAATGTCTACAGATCAACAGTTACAGTCATAGCATTGCATTAGCTGGATTTGATATAATATAGTATTGTTACTGTAATGACCTCTACAGGTATGTTATGTACATCATCCTGCTCTTTGTTCATAAACCCCTGCTATACCCTTGACACAATACAACAAATAAAATTTTATGTAGTGGCTAAACATTTTATTGCCAAACCACAACATAATATTGATTCAATAACATAACATGACACAGCAAATATCCCCAAGAGCATGCCCAGTGCTTTGCTCACTCTTGAATTAAATCTAGATAAAATGTTAAGGGAATGTGGGAACCCAATTTAAGGGCATAGACCACCAAGGCCAAACAAAATACTTTTACCAAATTGAGGGAAGGCAGGTGGGTGCCACAAAGTATCAGTGCCAAAGATGCTGAACACCTGCTCTTCTACCCTTAAACATTGGTACCCCACTCCCCCACCTAAAACTCCCTTACCTCTCTTCTTACCCTGTGCTACTTCATGCCAAGGCCATCTAGCCACCCTATCTGACATCCTCTACTATAGCAGTTACCAGTCAGAAGATCATGAACAAAAACATCTATCTGACAAAACATTTGCTAAGACTCATGGATGACTCAATTTTCATCTCAGACTTTTCTTGCTTTTCCTTTACTGTTGCTCTTCTAGAGAATATTGAAGTCTGAAAGCAAATTAATACAATTCCAGCATTAGGTTTCTATTCTTCTTTCTCGGTGCTACAGTATTTTGACACATATTTTTATATAGTGAAAGCTATTGAGTAAACAGGTCAGCTTTGTTAAGAAATGCTGCTGATTTGCTGTCTCTGAAAAATGAAGGTTGATGACAATGTTAATTAAATCTGCAGTCCTTTTCTTCTGTCAAAATTAAATGTGACATATATTATGATGCAATACATTTTTAAGCAGATGGTGTAACATTTTAATATATACGACTGAACTGGTGCCTTTGTTTTTCCCTAAAAAGTGAAACTTCATTCATGGTATCTTGTGGTACTAAATGATGTGAAACATCTTTTTAGATATATCTGATAAATTTGCCATTCTTTTACACCAAATAATTTTTCATTTTTGATCTGCTTTTGTTTACTGTGTAGGTGGACTGGTTCAATACACTTTTTACCCACAAACCATCATTTTTTGACAGTGATGTTGGCTCTTAAAAGTAATTGTTTTTTCATATTATTAAAATAGAATTGGAAACACAGTATAAAACAATGAAGGTGTTCAATAATTTCCTAAGTTCTTACTGTTTTTGTGAGTAATGCACATTTGTTAATACGCTTTATCATTTGATAACTGATACTTTTTTAAGTTTTAGCTAGTAGACTAAGGCTGGTAATTGGACTTATGGTGTGAGGAGTTTAAGGATAAGGAACATTAAAAAAAGTTATATAGACATGCTTAAGATAAAGAAAGATGATTTCTGTAACCAACATAACATTTTAAATAAGTGCTAAGTTTTTAGCAACAATATATGCTGTGATTTTATGAAATGAAGGATTCTAAAATTTAAAAGTAGGGCTATTGTAGGTTTGTAATTTTCTAGTTTTCTTATTGCTTTAGATTTATTTCCACAAACTGAAAAGGATAATGCTGTGTGTGTGGAAAGTAGATTTGGTGGTGAGGGTCTTCCTTATTTGGTTTAAGAGAATAATGTACTGTGTTGTTGCATTCACCATAAGAGAGGAAATGAAAGAGGGTTAAGATGTATATTTACTCTGATAATTAGTTTTTGTTCCTCATATAACTAGTGTATTTCCAAAACAGCTTGGATACCAAGCATGTATGGTTTATTTTTAAAACAGGCTAATTTTGTACTGTGTGTGTCTGCGATTAACTTTTCAGACATTAGTAGTGGTCCTACTTCTCTTTTCATAGGTTCTATGACTTCTCCCAAATAGCCCCAGAGGGCTGTATTAAGCTATTGGACATTTGTTACTTCTTAGCCAATATTTTTGCAGGAGAAAATCCTGTCATAATTTGAAATCAGGATATTCAGAACTTACTGTAAAGCTGTTGCCAGGTGTTGGTCTATATATACTGAACTCCAGCCAACTGTATGTAGTCAAGTTATATCTTTTGATTCAGGGAATGTTCTCCTGAAAAAAATACAGAAGGTAAAACTGGTCTTTTGAAGAAAAAAGCTGTGATCACAGAATAGTTGTCACTTACATTGTTGTAAGTATTGCAATATTCTAGGAACTTTATGTAAACCTATGGAGGATGCCACCAAGTAATGTGGAGGAGCAATTTACATTATTGGACCTTATTTCCCTAGTGTGTTGCATAATTTACTGGAGGACAAAGGTTTAAAGAAACTCCCTGAGAAGGAAGTCTTACCAGTTGAGATTAAAACCCTCCTAATAACCCTTGTCATGTGGATAGTTGCCAGAAGTGCTTGAACTGACCTAGGTGAGCAGAAGGTTTGAGGTATCATCCACCACTAATTTGTTTTTATGTATGTTTCAGTTCTCTTTAGCTAGCCCAGCATTTTACAGTGGGCAACCATTGTTAAAGAAATAAAAACAGCTCTTCCCAGTATAAAAGAAATAGCCAGCTCTAAGCTCTCAAAACTATACTACTTGTAGCAGACAGACAACACATGTACAGTCTTGACATGAACAGCATAGGACATGTTATCTACAATATGTATTGGTTTACCATGGAACCTGTGTGGCTGCTACAGTTGTAAGATATGTCTGAGTAGTGAATTAGCAGAGGTGTCATTGCACTCGATGATAGGTGTGATGAGTTCAAAACTCAATAACAATGACAGCCTGGGATTTAGATGCCATACCTTTCTGTATAGGTTGTACAAAATTGAATGGATCCCCACATCTTACCGACTAGTGAAAGTCAAAGGCTGTATTACTCTCTGTGTCCATAAGTCCATGAGTAATGGCTCAACTGTGTGTGGTATGTAGACACTACTGTGTTTTTCAAGGGTGGATGACTTCCAAAAGGATAATATTGTGCAGTCCTTGGCATTTACCATTTTTCAGTGGCTCTGACAACAACTGAATGTGTGTCTCAAGCCATTCTGGATAACTGTTGGTTATGTATGGGATTCACTGACAGCTCCTAATATGCAATCACCTGCTAATGTAGTCAGTCAGAGGTCAATGACAGTGGCCAAGACTGCAGAAAAGGGAATGTCTACAAGGGTTACTCCATTAATGATGTCTGAGACTATAAGACACTTGACTATCCACCAGCTGACATACCACTCTGTAATAATCTACACAGTTTACAGCAAGGCCTGCTGGCCTAATACTGTCAAACACCTTGTCATGCCATGGTAGGTGGAGTGAGTCATATTCCCGTCATAGTGTAACACTCAATGAGGGCCACCAGTTAGTGTAGGTAGGCATGATATGCCCTTGAGCAAAGCAAACTGTGCTTGGTCCAATGTCAGTAGGTAAATGACATTGTTACTGATCATGTTCATGCTAACTCCTTTCATGGCTATACATATCAGATGACTGAGAACTCTGGGGACACTGATTGGCACTGCATTATAGTTGTCCTCTGTGCAACTAAGTACTGCAGTTACTTCCATCATGTTCCAAGAAAAGAGTCATCCAAGGTATCTGTACAGAGCACAGGCAAGCAATGGAGGGAAGCGTAATATGTATATCCTGTGAAGGTAAGGTGGGAGATTTTACACTGGCATTCTGCAGTTGGACACTACTCAACTAGTGTGTACTGAAAGGACACAATTACCTTGTGAAGAATGCAGAAAGTAGGGGAGTCCCCCTGAATTACTGGCACTTGGCTACTACTTATGCTAGTCTCACCACAACCACTCTCTCATGGGATACCATGCTCCAATACTTTTTCTGTCATCACATGCAAAATGCTACTACAAAGCTCATGATGAGAAGCAGGACACAGCCTGTTTGTTCATCCACATAGTTGTCCCACATCATGAAAGGCTCTATAGGCTTCACATACCCCTCTCCAAGTAGATGCCTTAATTAGCAACCTGAGCAATCATTTGGCTTTTTTTATGCCTTCTGTACCAGGGCTGGTGGTATGTCACTAGGGAACTGACCAGATGGTGATTAGGAGCACAGCTGCAGTGTCACAATATAATATGCAATGCCTAGTGATGTAGATGTCCAAGCTTGCTGAAACAAACAGCTGTGCAGCATTAATCCATCTTAAGTGACAAATTCACAGCAATTCATGCATCTTGCCCTTCAGCAGATTAATAGTGGATATCTGCATGATATGGCTGTGAGACCTACTTCAGAGGACTGGCCGCCTTTGGCTAAAGTGTGTCCACCTGCCACATGTCCTAGGTATGTCATACTGTACAGTTATGTACCTGGAATACATGTCTGTGTTTCCACATCATGTCACTCAACAACCAGTTAGCTGATGGTTGCTTGACAGGCATTGTATGCTTGTAAGGTCAATATAATGTTAGCAAAGTTGAACAAGTCCTCTATGCATGCATGGGCATCCACATTTTCACTGCATGGAGTGCCTACAAACACTGTGTCTCAGACTGTCAACCCCAAGGTTGTGGCAGCATGACCCTGACTTTGCAGGACTTGCACAGTGTCACATTTGCAGGTATGGTATTGGGACCAAGGCTAATAACAGGATTATGGTTGATCCAAAGTCCACATGGTTAGCAAAGTATTGTATGGTACACTTTCAGGTGCTGTGTTACCTTGGGGGCTTACATAAAGGTGACATTTTATATTTCACCATCCATCATAACACTGCCTAACAATGGAGTGCTGTGATGTACACACAAGCATGCCTGTATTGCTAATGACACTAGCAATGACTGCTGATATGTGGAAAGTGTCCCCACCCCTCTATTCCTATGCCATACAAAACAAAAGATGTGACTGTATTTCAAACCTTGACTCCATGGTGTCTCAAACAGCAGTCAGTACATATGGCAATGAGCATTTTTACAACATGCACATCTCACTTCCTGTACCACCCACACCCACATCACACACACCTGCATATGTACAGCTCCTAGCCAGACCCATTCCCAGACACCTCAGAAAATCATACCTCTGAAGAGCAGAGCACACATAATAGCGTATGCACCACTGTCTCACCTATCACACACATGAGGCACAACACAAAAGCAAACCTATTATTCATAGGTGATTACACTGTGGGACACATTGATGTCTGTGTCACCAGGCAAGATATGGGAAAAGTCACAGTTAGCTGTCTGTGGGTTGACATGATATGTCATACCACACATTGGCGCAACTCAAGGAATATAAGGTAATGATGATATCATAGTTCATGCAGGTGTGTATGATTAGGGACATACATCACCAGACTGTATACAGACACATGTCTGAGCTTAGACACTCTGTGTCTCTTGCAGGTATGCCCATAGTTTTCAACTGCATTTGACCCTCACCTAGGATAATGGCTCAATACACACAGAAAATGATGGATGTCAATAATTGCATTAGTTTGTGGTGTCATTGTAAAGGGATCTACTACATGTCTGCGTGGGATAACCTGCTCAACAGATGTCAGTGCTTTGCCAGAGATGTCTTCATCTCTCACCACTGGGATGTTGTGTACTGGCCAAGGCTGTTGACATCCCCACAGTGCATCTTATAGGCACTCTCTGGAGAGAAAACTTTCCAATGAGAACATCTTCATACATCATCATGGTTATGCTGCTACATGCTGGGAAAGGCAACACTAAACCCCACACTGTGGAAGGTGTCCCCAAATTGGAATATGCAGACATCTGTGAAGTCAAAGACACCTGGTTCAAGGCTGAGGATAGCACCACAGCCATACCAGACTACACGTCCTTCTACATGTTCAGACTGAAAACTGACAGTGTGCAAGGTAATGCAGGTGGTGTAAACATATTCATTAAGGATAGATACACATCCAGATTTAGTGAAACACTGTGATTTCCCAGACACACTGCAGGTGCTATTCACTGCTGGAAGGGCACCTAATCAAGCGATTGCCAGCTATAGGAGCAGATCCATGAATCCAGCCACCCGTTCTGCTTATTTGAATGTATGTGTGCCTATCAAGATATATCAGTACATCATGGTTTGGGGTGACATTAAGTAACCACCAACTGTGTTGGTTAGTCATGCTGAAGCTCACTTGCCCAAATGTTAGTCCACATCCTTAACTGCAATGCTGTGAACCAGTGGTGTGACATCCCCACAAGCCAATGTAGTGCATTATGTATTCACCAATATGGGTGACCACTGCAGCCCCCCACTCTGAGGTCCTAACTGGTTAGATCTGACCACAGATCAGTCTCATTACAACTATCAGACCTAACCCCCCTTTCTAATACAGAAAGCAATTTATTACCTCATATGGAATGGTTTACATAGCTTGATTGCACCTCCCCCCTCAGATGGGACAGGCAAGTATGCAGAGCTCTGCACCCATGCATTATGTAAGCATTAGTACAAATGCATAGACTTGGCTGTACCTGACAGGAGGAACATGAGCTCCTCATGGCATAGCAAATCTGCCTAGTGGACAACTGCCATTAGCAGACTGTACAATAAGAGGTGTACATTGCTGAGGGACAGATGGGGTGAGGGTGCCCCCCCTAAAATGGAGGCACAAACTCCTCAGCTTAAACAGGAACATAGTGTTGGAGTGACATTGTGTAGAAACAGTATGTGACAAAATTAGCTTCCCACACAAAGCAGAACCACAATGCACAGTGTAATTACATGTGTAACCTCAGAGGACTGCTCCAGATTGTCAGTGAAGTCATACTTAATGATACCACATATAATGGGTCTGTACTCATAGCTTATCTGTTGTCCCACAGGTTCTGCATCAGCGTCACTCCCCTGTCCCCACCACATGTTACATGACATTCCTACAACCTTTAACTGATGGCAAAACTAAAGTAAAGAGCAAACAAGAGACTCCCAGTACACTCCAACAGTTCATAATTTATTATAGTTAGCGCTTTCGCTAGGGTTGATACTCCAGCTTCTTCAGACTAAAAAATTACATAAAATTTTCCACAAACTTAAAAACCCCATTTAAAAATCACACATCCAATAGGAATCAAAAAACAATAATGATGTCACTAAAACAGGTTTCAGTTTAAAATAACAGAATAAAAACTAGTAAAATACTAGTCATTCTAACCAAACTGAATGCTATTCCTATGTAAACAAAGCTTGTATTTACAAAAATATATGCAAACCTAAATGGCCTTACTGCAACAATGTTTACATATTGTAAATGGTTACGATGTTACACAAATACTAACTACTTCAGTCATGTGACTACGAAATCCTACTCCTATTCCTATCCTATTCCTACAACCTGTCCCATATCTTCCATATCTACAGAGCAGGTTGCAACTGGCCTCTCTATGGGGAATACACAGCATCTATTGGACATGCAAACATCCCTGGCTGTGTTCTACTTGGGATCCAACACGGATTACTAACACCAATGGGAACTGCTTGCAATCATGCTGTAACCATTGGCTGCATTCCAGCTGACTGGACAATGGCAACAGAGGTGGTGCATCCACTGACCACCAGAACTATAGACCTATTTGCCTGAGTAGCCATATCTGTATGTCCATGGGGCAAATCATTATGGAGCTGATCAGCAAACACACACACACACACACACACACACACATATATATATATATATATATATATATATATATATATATATATATATATATATATATAAAATATACAAACAGTTGACTGCACACAGTTTGATTTCTGACAGGGAGATCAAGGCTGTTAAACCTGGTGGACATGCCCGAAGCAGTCACAAAACCCCCTGGACGTGGCCAAGCCAGGTGACTCTATCACCCACTCAGACATCATTGAAAAAAGAACCTACTTAGGCATCCATGGTAATATCGCTATAGAGGTCACTCAGTGGCTCAGTGATGGCACACATACTCAGCATAGGCACAGCAGCCTCCAGTAGCTGATCTGTAAGCAACAGTGTTCAACAGGGCTCAGTCCTGGGTTCTTTAGTGCTTGGAATCCATTCAACCATGATACAAGTGAATACTGAGTATCTGTGGCTGACAACATTGGCTGATGCCTGCAAACTGTGAGCAGTCATAGACTCTGTTAGTTTATCAATATCCTACAAAAGGGTATTGATGAACAAATGACTGTAGACATACTAATGGCTGTAAAGTCCATGCAAATATATATGTAGTATCATTTCCATCGGTAACACCTATGTTCCTGGTAAGTAGCATATCAGTTGCAACATGTGATGTAAATACTCAGGGGTGATAGACCTGGGCATACAGGCCTGGCCACACAGGTTTACAGCTAATGTACCTGAAATCACCATGTCACTCCAGTGGTAAGACGGGAATCATATGTCATAACTGAGGGAACAGTCACCTGAAATAGACAAACTCATAACCTACATGTACTCCTCCCTCAGCAAGCCAATATTTGAATGCAATGGCCAGTACCTTTCCAAGCACTACTGGCAACTGCACATAACACAATGATCCCTCACAAGGGAACTTCACATCTTCAGTATCTGTTCAATGGGTATTATCTGAAATCAGTGTCATTGTAGCCGTTGGCATATAGACTACTCAGAGGTGATCTCTGCCTTGCATACAGGGCAATGTGTGACCCTATTTGATTGGAAATGCTGCATATCTGTAGTTGGCATGGTACATGGATTACTCACTCTAAGGACATTAACCTGGTATGTGACATTAATAATATATGCTGGAGGGAGAGATCTGTCTAGCAGACTTTAGCACACCTTTGAAACAGAATCCTGCCTAATGGCAAACAGAGCACCTCAGTGGATCTTGTCAGATGCCATCTGTATGATTGGCTGGATGACTGCCATTTCACCACAGGGCTTCTGCCTGTGTCCCTCATGGACATTGGTAATATGTGCTGACCATGTAAATAAGGGTATGAACTTGGCTAGGATTCTGAAGGTTTTAGGGTCATTGTGCTACTAAAGTTCAAAGATCCTTTGATGTCATAAGCTGGTGTAAACTGCTTTAACAGCCACACACACAAACCTGGTTACATTGACAATAGCACCACTTCCAGTTGCTATTTACAGGAGATGGTACAGCACACACACAAACACACTGCAAGTTGGCTGCATATAGGCTAGAATACTTATCTAGCTAATGGTACACACTACAGATTACAGTGCATTATACACATGCCATACCTCAAGTCTGCTATCACTGTCTCTGTAGGATATCTTATGCTTGATGACATCAACAGGCCTAGTTGTGGTCAGGCATTTGGAGGCCCACATCACCTGCTACAACCAAGATACTGCAAGACATATGGAGATATACACACACACACACACTGAGTCACTTGGAGTGTGATTAGAACCCTATCTAGTCTTACACACTAGAAATCACAGTATGTATTGCACGCACCATGGCTTAAGTCTAACAATAGGATAGCAGCTGGTAGTTTTAAAGTAGATAACATCAGCAGGCCTTGTAGAAGAGGACAGTTTGGAAGCCAGCAGCAACTTACAGGGCCAAAAGTGGAAGAACCATCGTATTATGATAGTCAGTGAGAAATTCTCAGGTGTTTTGCAGGAGGATAAACAGACATATACACACTGAGTGGCCTGGGGTGAGATTAGAATCCCTACCTATCTAGTCCTACACACTATAGATCATAGTAGTTATCACACATGCCCCAGATGATGTCTATTTTATACATGACTGCAGACAAACTACTTGTGGATTACATAAACTACACTTGTGTTGAACAGCATCTGTGGCCTGTATAGTGAAATTGCTTCGTACTGTTATCTGCATCTAGTATCCTAGCAGTCAGATAGCTGTTATTTATCCTACCTATGTGGCTACAATTGCTAGTTTGGTGTGTGTATTATATATATATATATATATATATATATATATATATATATATATATATATATGATGTATGTTTATATATATATATATATATATATATATATATATATATATATATTGGTATATATCTATTTGTATATACATAGAGATAGACATACTATCTATGGGAGAGAGAGAGATACTGGCAGACAGATACGTATACATATATGTATTTATGTACAGACATATCTATGCATAGCAGGTCATTTTGAGCAAGGAGCAACAGAATTGCACTTTGTTTAACTAAGTGTATGAGCATGCCCAATGGGATTGTCAGTACTTATAAACTGACTGCAGCCCACACATACCTGTACTCCAGTCCGGGATTTTGTGTGTTACAGACAGTGACATCTGTCCCTGTTTCTGCAGTGGACTTCATTCAAATTGTCCATGGCATTATTCAGCTGTCTGATGTAATTAATATGCGGCAGAGTTTAATTATGTTACACCAGACCTAGACTGACAGTCTGTGAAAAAAAAACAACATAATAATACCTCGTATCCAAAAGATATGGATATTTCTAGATTAGAACCGCCAATGCCATCATCCATGATAATTTCCCACTCTACTGAGCCACATAAGCTGCCAGGCAGAGAGCAGTCATTCATCACACAATCAACAGAATAAATATGTACGTTGTTATTCCTGCATTAAGTGTGACATACAGTGTATGATCAATTTCTATGTTACTGCCCTGGGATTGCCTGGACTGCTTATATATCATTGATGAGCTACTGTTAATGCAGTTATATGGGAACACTGCTGTATTGGGGGTGGGGTAACAACACTGCATGTTCTGCTGGGATACACAGTAGTCCAAATATCATGTGACCCCACTGTATAACATCTCCCTTGACTGATGTAGTGAATATTCCATGCATGAAGCCTAGTGAATATTAATGGACACATGATAGTGGACTGGGTATCTGTAGTCCCATGTGGATGTTACTTCTGTCCAAATATCCCACTATATTTACTTGCAGAAATGTAGCAGAGCCATACATTTTATTTTATTTATTTATTTTTATTTATTTTACATTTGTTTACCGGGTTAGTCTGACTGGATACATATCCCTTTTCAGCAGAGACCCGGGGAGAAAAGCTCCACATATGAGAAGAAATACTAAACACTACATAAAATAACATAAGCAGCAATAATAGTATACAGAGTTCAGAGGTACTTATTAACAAATACACTATATTCAATATTCAATAGCACAAATACATGATGAGTAAATACCCAGATATACAGATAGGTAATAAGTAATGAGGTTTGAGCTTAAGATACCAGGGAGAAGGATATAAGATCTTAAATAGGTCATTTCTATGGTTATACGAGGGGGGCAGTCTATGAGGGACAAACGTGTTTGGAGAATAGGTTTAAAGGGATCTAAAGAGATTTAAGGTGAAGAGTCCTTTAGATAATTGTGTGTGAGTGGTAGGGAGTTATATGGTCAGCCAGGATTATAACAAGGGCATAGCCAGTGGGACTTAAGTAGAGACTTGAGACTAGTTTTAAACTGGCTGAGGGAAGTTGTCAGTCTTAGGTTATTAGGAAGGGAATTCCAGAGCCTTCCAATAGAATTTGCGTAGATAGCATCCCCTCCTGAGTTATTTGATTTCATGGTATGTACAAGGACACTTTTAGAAGATTGGAGGCAGTTAAGGTTGGAGTAGGGGGTCAGAAGTTTGTTCAGAGAGGGTTTTTTTTCTGGTTCCTTAATTATTTTAAATGCTTCCGTAAGTTGGTTGAATTTAAGAAGGTTAGGTAATTCTAACCATTCAAGTTTCTTTAAGTTGTGGCAGTGATGAGTACGGTAAGGTGAGCCAGTGACAAATCTAGCGATATGGTTATAGACAACTGACAGTTTGTTGAGCTCATTTTTATTGAGGAAGGATAGGACAGGGGAGGCATACAGAAGGGTGGAGAGAAGATGTGACTGTGCTATAGTTAGTTTGGTATTCGGAGTAAGAAAGTTCTTGATTCTGTACAAGGAACCTAGTTTCTTGTTTACTGTTTTAATCGTTTGACTAATGTGAACATCGAATTTGAGTTTGTGGTCAATAGTAACACCTAGTAGTTTGGTATTGGTGACAGGCTCGATGATGGTACCGTTGTTGGATTGAACATGAAAGATCATATTATTAGAATGTGGTGGATATAGGCCTAAGGGGGTTCCAGAAGTGGGGAAGATAAGAAGTAGCTTAGTTTTTATGGGATTTAGGATGAGTTTCCATTCAGAGAACCATTTTTCAACTGCTGCAAAACAGTGTTGGGTGACTACTTGGAGATTATGGAGAGAGACATCAGAACAGATCAGTGTGGAGTCATCTGCATATTGAATGCAGGTGGCATTGGGGATGACTGAGTGTAGGTCGTTTATGAATACAGAGAAGAGAAGGGGCCAAGTATAGAGCCCTGGGGAACTCCAATGGTATTTGGTAGCAAGTGAGATAGTGTGCTTTGCCACTGGACTGCTTGTTGTCTACCAGAAAGGTAAGCATTAAACCAACGTAGGGCTAGGTTATCGAGGTGAAGGGTTTTAAGGGTGTGGAGCAATAGTTGGTGATTGACCATGTCAAAGGCTTTTGACAAGTCAAGAAAGAGAGCAGAAGTGATTAATTTATTGTTCCGATTGTTGTTAACTGAATCAACAAAGGAAAGGAGGGCAGTGGTAGTACTATGATGAGGGCGAAACACATGTTGAGTTATTGACAGAAGATTATTTAGGGTAAGGTAGTGTAGGAGTTGCTTGTGAGCACACCTTTCCATAATTTTTGCTATAGGTGACAATATTGCTATAGGTCTATAGTTCGATGTTTCTGTGGAGACGCCTCCCTTGTGAAGTGGTATGACGTATGATATTTTCCAGATTGAAGGAATGGTGGCTTCAGTGATAGTTCTATTTATCAGGATTGAGATGGGGTAGGCAATTACGTCAGATGCTAGTTGTAGATATTCGGCTGGGAGACGATCAGCTGATAGGGAGGATGGTTTGAGTTTCTTTAATAGAGTTCTAATATAGGAGGTGGAGATTGGTTGAAGACTAAAGGCGGGAATATTTTTTCCAGTAGGACTGGTTAAGGAGGTAGAAGAAGTAGGTAACTGACTGGCTAGTGCCTGAACGGTCTCAGTGAAGAAAGAGTTAAAGGAGTTAGCTATTACTTCAGGATCTTTACCTATAAGTTTTTCCATGGTGGGGGTAGTTGATTTCCCAGAATAAAGGAGGTTATTAAAACCTGCCCAAAACTTCTTTGGATTATTTTGGTGCTTGTCCTGAAGATGACGGAAATAATTCTTTTTATCTCGGGTAGTATCTGCTTTTGTTGAGTTTCTAAGTTGCTGAAATTTGATGTGATCTCGGGGTTCTTTGGTGGTACGCCACTTTGCCCAGGCCTGGTCTCTAAGCTTAATTTTAGTTTTGGTATCTTTAGTTAGCCAAGGTGCAATGCTTATTTTGGCTCTGATGGATCGGTTAGGTGCATGAGAGTCCAATATTTTGAGGAAGGTGTCATTAAAGTATGTAACACTCTCGTCAATGGGGAGTGTTTTTAGCATGGACCAGTTACAGGATTTAAGTTCTGCTAGAAATTGTTCAAGAACAAATTTCTTCTTGTTTCTAACTAGCTTATAGATGGGAAGGTTTGTGCTCGTCAGTTTATGTTTTGTGAGGAAGGTGATAAGGTGGTCACTAAGGTCATTTGGGAGGGTCCCTGTGGTATAGTTAGTTGTGTCTTTATTGGTGAGAATCCAGTCAATGATGCTTTGTTTTTGTTGAGAATTACCTATTCTTGTGGGAGATTTTATATTTTGGGAGAAGCCATATAGGTTAATGGGCAGGGGATTCAACTGGTCAGAGTACTGTGACCAGTCAAGGTTGAAGTCCCCTAGCACAATTGTTTCTTGAGGGTAGTTTGAGGTAAGCCAGCTTAGGGTTTGCTCCACAGTTTCTAAGTTTTTCCCTGGTGGGATGTAGACTACAATAAGATTGATACTCTTTTGATTGTTAAGGCATATTTTAGGGCAATTAGTTCCATATTAGAGATCTTGGGGGGTTGTGTAGGATTCATAATGATGTTCAGGGTATTTCTAAACATTACTGCAATCCCACCACCTTTTTTTTTTATCCGATCAACCCTGAGTATGTTGTATCCAGGTGGAAGAATTTCTTCATCCTTAGTGGATGGTTTGAGCCATGTTTCCGATAGACACATGATGTCTGGGAGGTGAGTGGCTATCATAGCATGTAGATTATGTATCTTGTTATTTATACTTCTTAGATTAAGATGGAGGATGAGGAGGGAGCTAGAGGATCTATGAGTTAAGATAGGGGTGACAGAGTCTGAATCAATGGATGGGCCTGGGTTGGGGTGAATATCACCATCTTTGGTAATACTTGCTTTCAGATGGTCAAAGAGTCATAGAAGTTTACTTAGTATCTTCAGGCCAGATTTTGTAGTGGTTACTTTGAGGTAGCGCTGAGTGAGATACACAATATTGGAGCTTGGTGTTGTAATGGTACAGTTTACAGGTGAGATCAGATTGAAAGGAGGAGTTTGATGAGAGCAGGTGTGGCCATTTGGGAAGTGAATACCCAATAGTGTTTGGTTTTCATACCATGATGAGAGATAAGGAATCAGTAGGAGAAGAAGTAGAGTTGGGATGATAGACTTCATTATTTTGCCCAAATAGTAGAGGAGGATGGCTAATATTATGTGAGGGGTTATGAGGGCCAGCTAGTAAATTGGTGATTAGCTGGAATTATGGGAGCTAGTAAATTGGTGATTAGCTGGAATTATGGGAGGAGGTATATTAACTGCTGGGGGGCTATGATTGGTTCAGAGATTAAGAGGGGTGGGATTTAGAACCTAATAAATGTGGATATAGTGGGGGCGGGTGGAATATGGGGGCAGGGTGGGGAGAGGAGTGAGCCCGAGCATAGCGAGGGCAAAGCGGAGCGGGGATACACCAGTCAGGAGTTTACAGGGTCCTAAAGTCAGCTACCTGTAAGTACAGAGTTCTGTTAAGTGGGACAGTTAAAACTTTACTACTCAGTACTTAATTTTATGCATCTTTAGTAAGTAAGGTTAGGTTTGTGTCTACTACTAGGTTAAACAATAGCTGTATTTCAGAATAAAAGTAGTGGATTTTAAGTACACTATAGATGGAAGTTGTTTATACAGGGGCTGCCAGATTGGGTGAGAGAGGTACTGTTCTGTCCCTTCCTGCAAGACGCTTTACAATGGTACTAAAGTTTAGGAGGGTATTCTTTTACCCTAATTTCTTGGGGAATAGTTGGCTGAGAACTTAGTGCTTGTAGCCTGCTTGTGCATTTGCACCACAGTCCCTCTGCGTCACCGCCATATATTTAGGAGCTACGCGGTTGGTGTTTAAGGGGCTATCTAAGGGAAGATAGAAAAACTTTGATTAATATGAGGGTAGAATAGTGTTCTAGTTTAGGAATACCTTTGAGTTAAACATATAGATTCCAGTAGTTAGAAATACACTAGCAGAGAGGTTGTTATCAGGTTCAGTTCAAATCAAGCCAGTATGCACGTGTTAGAGAAAACATACATTCAATTCAGTTAGAAATATAAGCAAAAATATGTACCAGTGAATCCTGATACATACAATACCATATCTTACTAATCCTTACTAGTACTGTGTAGGTGAGAGCCTTACCTTGCAAATACAGCAGTTGACAGAACAGTAGCTCAGGGCTGAGTCTGTCAGATGCAAACAGTACACAGCCAATACATGGATAGCTACAGGTTGTGTGGGTTGCCTGGCATCAATTTTACTATATGTATGTGAGAATGAGTAAGAGTAAGGTGTCATTCCCAAGGTCTCTAAGTTATCAGTGAATGTGCTATGTGTTGTCTCTTAGCCAAAGCCAGGGTATACTGGCCATGCCTACGTCTGCCTACAGGGACATCAGCAGGGGGTTCCTCCTCCGAGTCCTCCTGTGACTGTGGCTGTGGTGACCTAGGCACTGGTAGTTGGCTGTGTATCCTTTCCCTTTGCTGATCCTGTTGCATCTGTTTCCACAGGATAAGTTTATGTAGCAAAGCACATACTGTGAACATATGTATACATGTGACTGGAGACTGCTGCAGGGCTCCACCAGATATATCTAGGCACCAAAACCATGACTTCAAAAGCCCAAACACATGCTCTATGATGTTCCTAGTTTGTGTGTGTCCCTCGTTATGGCATTCTTCCATGGGAGCGTGTGCATTTCTGATGGGTGTCATCATCCATGGTTCCAGGGCGTAGCCAGCATCCCCGAGTAAATGGCTGTGTGGGATGTCCCCTCTAGCAAACATCTGGTACAGCTGTGATGGGTGCCAGATATGGGAGTCATGATAAGTGCCTGGGGCTGCCAGCACATACATTCAGGATAATCCCATGGGCATTGCACATGACCTGGCAGTTGATGGAGTGGTTCCCCTTGCAGTTGATTCAGGTTCTACCAGATTCGACCAGAGAGGTACAGACATCTTTAGGGAAGCAGGTATGACTATTCACCAACACCCTACAATCTAACATATGTTATACCTTCTAGAATGACACTACTTATTGCACTAAAGTATTTTTGCTTGTATTGTAGCATCATCCATGGTGATGACAACCTACTGTTCGAGCTGACTTGGGTTTCAGCCTTGAAAATGTATGTAGAGATCTCAGCCATGCCTTTCTTCATGTCATCCAAACTGGCACATTAAAAGTCACTCCAACATATGCAATAACCAGGTCTTATACATAATTGTGCTGAAGAGAGATAAGACTTTTAGTGACATTGAGGATTCTGGCATATGAGAGACAGCAAACTATTACTCTATGTTTGCTTGGACTGGTGAGAGATGTGTCAGCATGTGTAATATTCTGAGTTGCCTAAGACAAGCACATTTTCATCTGTGACAGTATGCTTTTCCTGCTTTAGGATATTCATCATACCACTTTGGTGACCTTTGTTCATGGAGGAAACAGTACTGTACTTGGTGGATGAAGTCTGATTATGAAACTGAGGTACAGGCACATTAACACATCACCTAGGAGGCCAAGAAAGATTTGCGATAGAATTTTTATTACCTGAACATATGTAGGTTTGGTGTTAGAGGTGTAATGTGGTGGTGCAGGTATAAGCAGAGCACTGATATCCCCTGTAATGGAGGTACATGAAATGTTTACCTCCAATTCAGTTCAGATATGCATCTATAGTGCTCACAAGTTCACTCTGTGTCTCATAATAATAATAAGATTTCCATGACCATGTATCATTTCCTATGCTGCCTATACGTGCCTAATATAAGTCAGCACCTCTACATATGACTTATCCAGTAAAGTACAAAAGATGCTTTCCAAATCTACAAGTCGCAAATCAACAGAGTTCTAAGAAACAGTCTCTGTTAAGGCTGCGAGCATGCAGATGCCTACAACTCTAACACTTTTCTTTATCTTATAACAAAAACAGCCAAACATTACAACAACAAAAGCTCTAGCACATATAAGCAGTAGTTACAGATCAAGAGTATTTGCACATAAGTAGTATACAAATGACAATGGAAGATGAAAATGTTTGAGGTCTGTAATAAGCAGACAGCCAGCACACTAGCAGTTTCCTTTTGTTACAAGTAAAACAGCAAAACGTATTCTAAATCAAAAATAAGAGACACAGATTAGCAAAATTTGCACTTGATACACATATGGTAATAGATTTTAAAGTATTAATTTCTGTGGTATCACTGGGACTTGTAAAAGGTCAAAGCATGTAAAAGCAATGTTCTAGTTCGCATCTGCAGCAGCAAGAAAGAACACTAGTCCACTCTGTGCATCAAAATATAAGATGACATGCTTAAAGTCAACAACTAGTCAAATAACAACAAAAAAAAATTGATAGTAAGACCTGAAGCAAGCAGTCAACCAGGACACTAGCATTTTCCTTATCTTACAGCAACAACAAAAAAGTTGTTAAAACCAATAAATCTCTGACACAAATAATCAGCAGTCACGGATTAATAGTATTTGCATATGCAGAAGTATTTATTAAATGGAAAAATTATGGAATAATTGCTGACCTCAATGGATCAGCCAGTTATATCTTTTGTGTTTTTAGTACTTTAAGATTACAGTAACAATATATCATTTCCACAAGCTTGCTGAATGCTGCTTCTACTTGTGTCGACTCTGATCCAGACAAAGACACCTTAACCTGTTATGTCCGGGCAAGTATAAAAAGTAAAGACTGAGAGGATGGTTGCTGTGAACTAATTTACATAAATGTGTACTTGAAGCTGTGGTATTGTATTCATTAAATATTGACTGTCCATTATGTCACTTTGCTTTTGGTGCTGAATCCTCTAACCAGGACTAATAATAAGTTTGTGAAACAAAAGAAAAAGTCATGTCTGTTTCTACTAGCAAAGTATATGTACTGTGAAAAAGGAGAAATGGTATATATGCCCATGGGAACAGCTGACAGCAACATTTTTTTTTATTTTATTTTATTTTACATTTGTTTACTGGGATAGTCCGACTCCACACAGGCCATTTTCAGTTGAGGCCCAGGGACAAAAGCTCCATAGTAAGTACCAAAATTAAACAATATGATTAACAATTTTGAATAAGCAAATATGTGAAAAAAACAAAATAAAAAAACAATATAAAAAAATACTGTATAAGCAAATATGGAAAAACAAGATATGTATATGTATATATATACAGAGATTAAATCATAATTAACCATAGATATTCATATGATAAGTCTACAATTTCCATAAGCAGTTAAAAGTTTCATAAGACTGAAAAAAGTTATACAGTAGTTGAAGTTGGCAATGAGTTTTATGGAGTGAATAAACAGAAGGAATTATGTGATGCAAGGGCATAGCCATTTTTCCATCAAGTGTGATTTGAGTTTTTAAAATGGGTAAGAGTTGAGGCAGAAATCAGAGCAGAAGGGAGGTTATTCCAGGTTCTAGCTATGGTGTGAGAGAACACAGCTTTTCCTGCAGTATTGTTAGCCTTTGAGATACAGAGTAGAGATTTGTTGAGTGAGCAGAGAGGACGATTTGTATTATAGTGGGTGAGGAGTTGGTCTAGTGCTGTTTTTTTTTTCAGGATGTCTTACAACATTGTAGGCAATGACTAGCTGGTAGCAATTTAATAGTTGGGGAAGTTCTAACCATTGTAGTTCCCTTAGAGCCTGGCAGTGGTGGGTTCTGAAGGTGGAGTTATTCACAAATTAGGCGATTTTGTTATAACATGACTCAAGTCTGGAAAGGTCAAGTTTTCAGACTTGGGTAAGGATAGGAGTGGCATACATTAGAGTGGACAGTAGGTGAGTTTGGGCAAGGGTAATCCGAGCTTGTCTTGTGAAGGGTTTTCTGTGTATATATTGTGTTCCCATTTTTTTTATGGACCTTTTTGATTATTTGTGAAATACGGATGTTGAAAAGTAGACTTTTGTCAACTTCAACACCCAGGAGTTTGGTGTGGTCAGAGGGAGAGATAATAGTGCCATTTTTGGAGGTGATAGTGAGGGATAGAGGGGTAGGCATGGTTTTGTTGGGGTTATAAAGTAACAATTTAGTTTTATTAGGGTTTAGGATAAGTTATATTTGAGTGATCCATGTTTTGACAGAGCTAAAAGATTCCTGAGTGAGTTGTTGTAGAGTGGTGATTGATGGTGCCCAACAAACAGGAGTTTAATTGTCTGCATATAATATAAGTAAAGCATGCTATGTGGTGGTATGGAGATTATTGGTATAAATGGAGAAAAGAAGTGGGCCTAATACTCAGCCTTGTGGTAAGCCTATGGTAGTCGGGGGTAAGGAGGATAGTACACCATGCCATTGGACAGATTTTTGCCTTTCAGACAGATAACTTTTAAACCATGCTATAGTAGATGGGGCAAAGGATAGGGATGCCAGGGTGTCGAGTAGTAAGGAATATGCGACCATGTCAAATGCTTTGGAGAGGTCCAAAAATATTGCAGATACAAAGTTGTTATTATTTCTCTGTTGGTTGACTAAATTGGTAAAAGAAAGCAGAACAGTTGTTGAGCTGTGGTGTTGCCTGAAACCATGCTGTGTGTGGGAGAGGAGATTATGTGAGTTTAGGAAATGCATCGCTTGAGAATGTATACATTTCTCGAGTATTTTAGATAAGGGAGATAGAATGGCAATGGGATGATAATTGGAGTATTCATAAGAATTTACACCTTTATGAAGTGGAATAATATATGATACCTTCCATAGTTGTGGGATGCAAGATTCTTGTATGGAGCGGTTGATAAGAATAGAAATAGGGTAGGATAAGGATTGAGCAGCTATTTTTAGGAAATTGGTTGGTAGGTTGTCGGTGGCAAGGGTGGTTGGTTTCAGTTTTAGGAGGAGGTTCTTAATTTTTGAGGTTGGTACGGGTGAGATAGAAAAATGTGGGATATTCTCAGGGCATTTGTTTGGGTTATGTATAGAGTTGTTTTTGGATAGTTGGGAGGATAATGTTAGGATGGATTCAGTGAAGTGGTGATTAAATTGGGATGCTATGTCCGTATTGTCCTTGATGGAGTTAGGAGTGGGAGTGGTAGTTTTGCCTGGTTTTAGGAGGGGGTTGATAGCATGCCAAAATTTTGGGGGATCTTATGAGTGTCTATTTTGGATATCAAGTAAGTAATTTTGTTTATCTAGTTTGGTTTGTCTCTTGGCCTGATTTCTAAGTTGTAGGTAGTTTTGTTGGGTCTATATTATAACATCAAAGTCTTAAAACTTCGAAGGTTATAATATCGAACCCTATGCACCGAACGCTGGAAATAGCGAAGGTGCAGAATATCGAATACTTTCCTAGGGAAAGTATTCAGTGGGCCGTTTCTGCAACTTCGCTATTTCCTCGAATGTGGAGCGAAGGTTATGGACCGTGTTAAGGTAAGTGTGTGAACGAAGGTGAGTGTGCGATAGGGACCTTAGGGTTAGATAGCGGGTAAGGTGAGTGTGCAATAGGGACTTTAGGGTTAGGGAGCGGGTAAGGTGAGTGTGCGATAGTTAGGGACCTTAGGGTTAGGGAGTGGGTAAGGTGAGTGTGCAGTAGTTACGGACCTTAAGGTTAGGTTTGGGTTAAGGTAAGTGGATAGCTAGTAGGGTATGTATGGTTTAGTGTAGGGTTTTGTGAAGTGTATGTGTGTGGATTATTTATTTTTGTGTGCTTGTGTTGTGTGTATGTTTGTCAGAACAGTAAATTTTTTCCCTGGGAAAAAATTTGCTATTCTGAGTGTTCACTGTTATGGTGTTTCGATCTAAATGGTTCGATATAACATTCAAAGTTTTAAGGCTTCGATGTTATAATATTGACCCATTTTGTTTGGCTAGGCTAGTATTCTCCTCCTTCTAGTTTTTCCAGGATTTATCTCTAGATTTTAGTATGGCTCTAGTTTCCCTATTTCGCCATGGTGCATAGCTTGCCTTGGCTCTGAATTTCCTAATGGGAACAACTCTGTCTAGGACATTGATGAAAATACTGTTAAAGTATTCAACTGCCTGGTTTAAATCTAGAGTTTGCAGTGGTTTCCAGTTACTATGTTTTAGAATAGTGTTGAAGTCCTGTGTATTTAGTTTACGATCATCTCTGACTTGTCTAAAAATTATGGGTTTGGCTATGTTGGTACGTTTCCTTAGGAGGAAAGTGGGGAAATGGTCACTGAGACCATCTAGAAGGCAGCCTGTCTGGTAGTTTTGTTTGTTGGAGTTGGCTAGAGTCCAGTCTAGAATAGATTGTTTATGGGTTTTTTTTTGTCAACTCTAGTGGGTTCTTGGATAAGTTGGGAAAAATGGATAGATTAACATGGTTAGTGGGATTATTAGAGGTGCAGGCTATCCAGTCAGTATTTAGGTCACTTAGTATGATGGTTTCTTGAGGAAGATTATCTGTGGCCCATTGTAAGATTTCTTCAATGATGGGAGAGTTATTACACAGGAGAATATAACAGCAGAGAATGTCGATACCTTTTGTGTCATTTATGTTTAGGGTTGAGCCTAGCGATTTGGCATTTTGAAATTTAGTTATGGAGATTTGTAGAGGTTTGGTATTCAGTGTATTTTTGAAGAGGATAGCAACTCCACCTCCCTTCCTGCCTATTCTATCTGGTCTTAGGGTGTTATATCCTGGTGGGAAGATTTCTTTGTCTAGGGTGCTAGGTTTTAGCCATGTCTCAGTAGTAGTTAGTATGTCTGGTGAGTAGTGTGCTATGAATGCATGTAGGTCTGGGAGCTTGTTAGAGATACTTCTGATGTCGATATTAAGATTCAGAAGGTCAGAGATTTGCCTGGCAGAGAGTAGAGAGTTTTGTGGGCCTGAGTTGGCCAACATGGCTAACATAAAATAATAATTAAAATAATGTTATAATAAATGGAAAGTGAGGCAAGAATGTGTCCACCACTGACTGCATGTCATAAATTAATGCCCAGCAAAACTGCATATTTAAAAGAGTGAGGGTCCAGCTGTAACAGCAAGATTTTTAAGGCCTGTTTTCACATAAATTCCTGATTTTATGTCAGTGTAGCATTACAGCATTCACTGACCACTAACAGACTTCTCAAAAAAGGTAGAAACTGAATGCAGGTGCTGCATTCAGTTTAGTAACTTTGTAAATGACCTTTGAGTAGCATACAGGTGGCAGTGGATCTTAAAACTGTTTAAAACCTGGATCAAGTAAACACTAAGAACTCTAGCAGTTTCCCTTTGAATCATTATTGTGGCATTACAGGCATTATATTGGAGTAGTTTTCTTCATTCCTTTCAGGTTTCACCCATAGGGTAGTACATGGGTTTATTCTTCCATCAAATTCCCTCTAGAGTGTGGTATGAGTATGACTTAAGGTTCTGTCTTAGTGCGTCTATTTTTCATGACATGTATGTTACCACTAATGGGAGATAATTATGGGCACAGATACATCTCATCAGTCTTATACTGACAGTATTTAGCTTTACCTCTCTTTTTCTCAAGATCAGGTGCCAGAGTTTACAATCATTAAGGACTACATGTATTCTATTTATTTATTGAGATCTGATTGACAGGAAAGTCTGACTTGGTAGAAGCCTATTTCAGCAGAAGCCTGTGGAGAAAAGCTCCAGATTATTACAAAACATTTTAAGAACAATAATTTTACAATTTTCCAAAAATAAAACAAAGACATATGCAGTCTAAATAATTATGACAAATTAGACCTAATATGTAAAAACATTGTTTACAAAACTATACAAGTTATGTGATAATCATTTGATATTTGAAGAAATTTTAGACAGTTTGTAGAGAAATTAAAGGTAAGTTAATCTAATACAAACAATAATTGCAATATACAGTGAAGGAAATACAGCCTTATGGTATATTTAGAAATAAAGTTGTAGAAGAAGATTTGATAGAAGTAAGGAAGTAAGTGAAGAAGACAGAGTAAAGAGGTATAAGGAGTGAGAAAGTACTTGTTCATATTTAGGGAAATAGTTTATCCTAATTTTGAGCAAGAATAGAAACAGATTTTAGCTAGGTATTCTTTCAGAGTGGTTTTGAAAGATGGGAGAGAGGGTATTGCCCTGATGCATGCAGATGAGGGGTTCCAGGCCTTATCAACCTTGCACGAGTACAGACGATGCCCACCAGATTTAAAAGGTCTGTAGTCAGGCAGGAGGTTTTGGTTACTGGATCGCAATGACCGACTGGTTGCATAGTTGTATAGAATGTTTTTCTAGTGCTGAGCAGGCAGGTGGATGCTGGATAATTTTATAACTGGTAAGAAGTTGTTTACTGGTTAGCTGATGAGGCAGTTATAACCAATTTAGGCTTTTTAGTGCTATACAGTGTTGGGTTCTGAAAGAGGTATTTGCTGCAATCTTAGCAACTTGGTTATAGCATTGTTCAAGTTTTAATTTTTGTGAAGCCTGGAGATTAGTGAGGATGGGGGCACCATAAAGAAGTGTGAGGAGGAGATAGGTAGCGTCAGGTGTAGTTTTAGTTCCATTGGTGAGAAAGTTTTGGCTCTGCAAACCATCCCTAGTTTTTGATGAGTTTTTCTTATGCAGTTTTGTATATGCATATGCAATTAACATCCACGATCATCTCTAATAATTTGTTATGAGAAGTGACTTCAATGGTTGTATTATCAGGAGAGAAAACTTTAAATTTTGAATTTCCATGAGCAAAGGATTTGGGGAAAATAATCATAGTTTTGTCTTTTTTGGGCTGAGCAAGAGTTGTTAGCTGCAAAGCCATGTTTCAGTTGCTGTTAAAGCTTCCTGACTAATTTCTGGAGGTGTGCCATGTTGTCAAATGTGCAGATGACAGTGGAATTATCCATTGTCTGCTTGTTGAGATTTAACCACCTTAGGCCTATCCCATCAGAGACTGGGGACTTGCTGCTTCACACCAGTGTGCATTCCTCACATATTCCTCTGTTTTTGTGCTTGATTACATGCAAAAGATATACACTGACATTTCTGTCTCATCTCTGTGATTTGGATGTGATTCTTAATGTCACATTGATATCTAAGAGACAGATGTAATCTGTCATCAGGGTTTTCTATTTTCAGTTTAGCAATCTTGATCTGATCAAGTATTTTATATCAGTTTCAGAGCTTGTCACTGTGGTAAATGTGGACTAGTTCATTCTAGCTGGGACTACACTCATGTCCTTCACTTCTGGTTTATAGATGATTATTTTCAAATCTACATCAGATGCAGAATTACATAACCAAATTATGTAATGGTACCCCATGAATCATCTGTGTAACTCGATTTAGACAGGATCTTTACCCATTTCTATTTATTGTCAGGTGTGTTTGCAAAACTTTGACCTTCATCTGCAATGCCCTTCACAACCTGCTTACCTAAAAGAGCTGCTGAGATTGTATGCCTCAGTTAAGTATCTCAAGGCCTTATGCAATGGGGTATTAGACATCCAATGGACTTCATTAGAGACATCAGACTGAGTACCCTTTTCCTATTTTGCCTAGTCCTGTGGAATCAGATAACTTCCTTGAGTTAGGCACATGACACTTAAAGCCATTTAATGATGTCACTAAAGTTTCACCTTTTTAGGATGGTGTATTTGATCCCAAATAAAGACATTTTCATTTTGAGCACATACAGTATATGACTGAACGTTTGATTTTTCTTAAACAGCAATACGTATTTCTACTTTTCCTGTCTACTGCCTCTGCAGTGAACTGTCTCACTGCTGTTTATTATACATTATTTTTATGATTTAACACTCAATTATAAAGTATTTAAATAAATAAACTGTTTACTCATTCATTACACATTTTTCTTTTACCTTCTCTAGGTAATGTTTAAATATCATTGGACTTGTGGTTTTCTCTGTAGCATTTTCATCGTATTACTTTAATCTTCATGAACACTCACCTGGTCTTGCCTTTTTGTGAAGAATTTGATGAAATTTAAAGGGAACCCAAATGTAATACCGCTCAACTGTCCAGATTTTTTCAGAATGTACAGATTTTTGCCTCACATTCTTGGGCTGCTTCTCATAAAATCTGTGGTTTCCTGGCAAATCACTGAAGATTGAAGTCACTAAATAATGATACTCATTTGAGTTTCAGACTTGATATCTTTCAGAAAATGCACACTAAGACACATTTTATTATTCTAGCAACTTTCTAAGTTTAAAAGAGCAGTATTTAAAATGTGTCCCTATTTTTGAGTCCTTGACCCCCATTATTTTAGGTTTTGTCCAGGTTTCTTGCACTGAGAGGTTGAGAGGTATGATTCTGAGACTCATAAGTGCAAGCCCTGGACTTACTAAAAAAAATAATTTCCAAAAATGCAAGTGAACAGCACAGGTTGTTTTCCTTTTGTAGTTGAAAGTCCCTTAAACTCCTGATGTGAGGGAATGCCTCTCACACCCCCCATTGTTATATATTCCAACACTGAAATCACTATTCCTAGAGGAAGATGGAATATTCTGAGAATTGGCAGTCTTGGTCTTAGAATATATAAGTTCACATTCTCAGCTATTCATTCAGTAATCTGGGACACTCGCTAAATTTATTTTATTTATTTTATTTTACATTTGTTGACCGGGCTAGTCTAGCTGGATATATGTCCATTTTCAGTAGAGGCCCGGGGAGAAAAGCTCCAATATTAATTACAAAATTACAAAACAAGTATTATTGTGACATAAACATATTATTAATTACAATGAAATTTAACGTAAAAATTGATAAAAAATGCATTGAGGTGAAAAGGGAAAGGTATTAGAGATATGAGGACGAAAAAGAATAGAGAAGAAGTGAGAAAGAAATAAGAAAAAGAAAAGAGGAGAGGGTTAGTCTGGGTTAGTACAGGAGCAAATCCAGTGTTTATTGAGATAAGGTTTTAGATTCCTTTTAAACAGAGGGAGTGATGTGAGAGATGAGATCTCAGATGGAAGCTTATTCCATATTTTTCCAACAGCATTGGAGAACAAGCAATCACCTGCTAAATTGTTAGTTTTAGTAGTATGGATCAGAGGTTTGTTAGAAGAGCGCAGGTGTCTCAGGGTAGTGTAAGGTGTAATGAGACTGGAAAGTATTGGGGTTTTGCTAGGTTGGTATAGGGTCTTGTGCACTATAGTAAGCTGTTGGAGTTTGAGTAGATTGGGGAGTTCGAGCCATCCTAGTTCTTTTAGGTTCAGGCAGTGATGGGTCCTGAAAGTAGATGCTGTAGCAAATCTAGCAATGTTATTATAGGATGTTACTAGTTTACTGAGGTTATTTTTAGAGAGATTGGTGAATATTGGTGAGGCATAGAGTAGGGTAGAGATTAGGTGGGTTCTAGCTATTGTAGTCCTTGCTAGTGGAGTGAGAAAGGGTTTGATTCTATATAGTGATCCTATTTTTTTGTTAACTGATTTTATAGTATTGTTAATGTGAGAATCAAAGTTGAAATTATTGTCTATAATTATTCCTAGTAGCTTAGTGGTAAGATCAGGCGAGATAACTGTACTGTTGTTGGAAGTGATAATGAACTGTAAAGGAATGGACTTTCAGGTAGGCGAGAAGAGTAGTAGTTTAGTTTTCTTAGGGTTAAGGAGCGGGCATCGTTGAGAGAACCATTGTTCTACAGTGTTAAAGGCATTTTGGGTAATAGACTGGAGTTCAGTTTGAGAGGTGGCTGTACAGATTATTGTGGAGTCATCTGCGTATTGAATGCAGGTGGTGTTAGGGATAGCTGTTTGCAGGTCATTGATAAAGATGGAAAATAGAAGGGGGCCTAAGATAGAGCCTTGAGGAACCCCTACAGAGATAGGAAGAGATAGTCTTTGAATATCAGTTAGCAATTTAAAGGCAATCTTACAAGTTTATAACTTTATTAATTTTATCCGCCTTGAGTGACTGTATATGATGAATTAACTGTTTCTGGCCTGCAGAATGCATGCCTTGACTGTGCCTATTTATAATTCTAGCATGGTAAAATGGTCATAAAGAACCTCCATATATCCATTTTGTGAGAGCTGGACTTTGTAAACTATAGTACACTCTCAATATAGTTAGGAACAATATTAACAGTGAAAATGTTCGTTACCCCACAGACTAAAGAAGTGTTGCACTGTATCATTTATATCCGATTGTGAATCTGCATTTCTTGCTACCTTAAGCACAACACAGACAATATGGTTTAACGGTGACAGTGCTAAGTTTGAAGCCAAGACTGCTGGTAAGAAATTGTATTATTTTCCACTGGTATATTCTACAGCCCCAGTTGACACACTTAATACAGATTTTCTCACCAGTTTCTGTTTAGAAAGGTCTATATGGTAAATGATCTGATATGCTTAACAACATCGTTCATCACATGTGCTTCAATCATCTTGTTTCTCTGTTTATGCTCAGAACTATTCAGTAACAGTCTTAGTAACAATGATAGCTACTGCATTTCATATCTGAAGAATAAGGTACAAATAGATTATTCATTTAAATGAAACGCTGCCACAATTCATATCTGAAAAAGACACAAAGGAGAGCACCATAACGAAGTATATCAGAGAAGTGGCATTATTATCCAAGTATTATTTTCAAAAAGTGTTTTGTATATCTTTAAAATTAACATACTTTTTAATTAGTTTCTAGCAAAGGCAATGAATTGTGAAAATATTTTGTCTGGAATTACCATCTGGCAAATCATCTTAGAAGAATTTATTTTTTATTTAGAATTTATCACTGTTTTTTTATGGCAAAAATACTAGAAGCATTAAAAAGCAGCACTTTATTTCTGCACTAATGAAAGGAGTCATCTTCCTCTGAACACAATCTGTCGACTACAATTGAGAGAGCACACTTTCCAAAGGAACCTATGATCAATTATTTATACCTTTTTTGCATATTATTATGGGAAGACATTTTTGACAGCAAAAGATGAAAACTCTTGTTATACATTTAAACAGTCATGCTTTAATAATTCTTTCTCATTTTATCTAAGGTGAGATTATACATATTGTCACTCTTTCTTTAAAGAACCAAACTAGATGAAAACATTCATCAAGAACTTATCCATGTTAATCAGACATTTTCATGTGATTCATCTTTCTGTAGATCAGTGGAGCCATATTGTTATTTCAGACAGTATCCTTTTTATGTTTTGTGGACTAGCTAGTGGGACTCTGCTGTTAAAACCTTTTTATATGGCACATCTAGACAGTCATTTAATAGTGTTACTTTTATTCATTCAGTCTGAGATGTTTCTAATAAACTCACACCAACATAATATCACTTCTTTAACAAGTTTTTAAGAATTGTAAAATAATTGCCAGGTGCACACAAGGAACAAAAATGTATTCTCATGAAAAAATGAAAAAGTTACTGGTTGGTAGATAAAAAAATAAAAGAAGTAAACTGGATAAATTAAAGAAAAAAATTGTTTCAGGTAGCTAACATAAACGTGAAACAGAATATGATCTGCAATTCTTCACCTTCAGATGTTTTTATTCACATTCATGTGTTTTAAGGAGTCTTAAGACTGGACATATAAGAACAAAGTAATGTCATTTGCACCATTATGGATAAGGTAAATCTCATTCAGTGTAAACAGAACAGTAATCATTTGCTAGTCATGTTTTCTTGGCTGTTTTGAGAGAAGGAAATAAAGTTGATTTTTTCTGATTATATGACCAGTCATAAAATCAGTCTGGCCTCCCATCAGGAACATGTGGTATTTCCTGTTTGTTACAATATACATTAAAATACTACATGGAACCCCTTTAAAGAAAATCCGACCCCAAGTGCAATTTGTATGTCAGAATAACAAGTTCATATATCAGTTACCAAAACACTATATCATTCCACTCATCACTGAGAGGCCATACCTGTTTCTTAGGAGAAATATAATGGCATACATGGTATAGTGCTTGAAACAAATGGGCATATCTGGGTTTCTGCTAGTGTTTAAATGTGCATAACACAAAAGCCTGAGCACCTCATGGATATCTTACTTACAGTTGTGCAAGAACATGTTCGATCCATTCCCATGGCAAGATAAAACTGTTCATTTTTCCGACATGATTAAATAGTCTATATGTCATGCCATTGACTTTGCACTAAATATGACAGAGTGGGTATCCAGTCACATACACAATAATTAAAGTAGGTGAGAGTCCTCATGTCAATAGTATCTACACACACCACGGCCAAATAATTGTAATATTGTATTTATGCAGGGTAGGAAAAAAAATAATTTATTACATTTTTTTCTGGGTGCACATAAGTCAATATTGTACAAACCATGTTCTGATTCTCCTATATTTGGCATTTTCAGCATCTTTTTTTGAGACATGAGCATTTAGCAAAGCTACATAATGCTAAAAGAACCATATGAGTTAAAGCATTTTGGTCTTCTAACTTCTTATAAATTCATGCCAATAATGCATTGATGTATAGACATTGCTAATAAACCTCTTCTTCAGTGACAGTAATATACAGGATTATGATTGGGTCTCTGACTGTAATCAGGATTTTATTTGTTAAAGATATGGATGTCAAGAAATGTATTACAAGAGAGGCATTACTGTTCTAAAATGGAACTAGAGCTTAACAGCATTGAGAAATGATTAACACAAGCTTGAAAAGCACCCATTCTGATGTCAGAATGGTGCTTAATAAGCCTGTCTTTCACTTACTCTTGGATAACATAATTGCAAGTCTCCATTCACTAAATAGATAGTGATCATATTATTACAAGCAAGACATCACAAATCATCAAATTTACTGTATCTTCCTCACTCTATACTTGCTCTTTCCCTCATAGGTGCTTTGTGCCTTTCATTATTTAATTATTGTCCTTCTATATCTCTGCCTTCCCCAGTTCCATATCATCACTGCTTTCCTCCTTATCCGTCATTCCTACTCATTATCAGTTCAACTCATTTTTGCTATGTTTTCTGTCCTTGCTGGAACCAGCTCTTACCTTTTTACTTTTTTTGCAAGTTTAGCTATATGAACCTTAACTCACTAGGCTCAATAAGGAGAAATTACAGTCAGCTGTCTGCCGGGTGTCAGGATCCAACACATAACACACGCACTCAAGTCACTCCACGTCAGGTACAAATATGACTTTGTCCTTGTCCATGTGGGTGTGAATGACCTGAGACGTACCTCCCTGGACTACATGAAAAGAGACATGGAGGAGCTCTCAGATTATGTGGCCCAGGCAGATATGACCCTAGCCCTGAGCAGCATCCTACTGTCATCGAGAATGATACCACAATACAAGCAGAAAATGATTGACTTTAATAATTGGCTAAGTTTTTGGTGTCATTCTGAGGGGATCCAGTATCTGTCTGCTTGGGAAGACATGATTGACAGACCTCAATGCTTTGCCAGAGATGGCCTGCATCTGTCACACCTGGGTTTCCATAACAGCTGTAAATAAATGCAACCTGAGAGTCATGCTGCTCATTGCTAGGAATCTAAATTTCAAGATGCACTTGCTCAAAGCACTCCTCAAAATGGAAAACATCGACATCTGTGCTGTAATGGTGACCTGGTTTAAAGCAGCAGAAAGCACCCCTGCACTACCAGGCTATAACTCTTTTCACAACTTTAGGCCCCAGAACTTGGAACAAAACTCTAACGGTGGTGGTGGCACCATATTTATAAAGGATATACACATCTCCAGAATAGCAGCATAGCATAACGCATCAGAGATACTTCAGGGTACAACTAACATTGGGTAAGACAGCAATTCAGGTCGTAACCTGCTATAAGTCTCCAACCATGTTTCAAGACTCACTACACATTCCTAAGCACCCTGGAAAATATTAGGGTCCAACCCAACACCCTTACATTAGGTGACTTCAACTATCCCTCCATTAATTGGGAAAACTACTCATGCACCAGTAAACTTGCCCAACGTTTCCTGGAATTCATTAATTTTTTCTTTTGGATTTGTTTCGGAATTTCGATATTCTGAAACATCAGTTATATGGTCTTGATCATATGAAATTCAATGTTTCGGAAATACGAGATTCCAAAGTGAATCCATATATATATATATATATATATATATATATATATATATATATATATATATATATATATATATTTATTTATTTGCAGGGTATGTGAGGGATACAGATCCTACATGGGGAGGGGGGGGGGGTGCAGGTGTGTTTGTCCCTCTGCAAAAACGTAGATTTTTTATTTTAATTCTAGTTTTTGGAAATTTGCTCATAGAGTCTCAAGCATATGAAGTTTGAGTTTCCAAAAACTTGACAATATCATATAAATCTGTCTATAAATATATATCCCTATATTCCACACCCACATCCAGACTTCTCAGTGTATTTCTTTTTATAATTGCTTTGCTGCTTATCCTTCTGTAACATATTTTGCTGCTCTTCCACTCATCCTGCATCGATTGCCACAATACATTTACCATGCTTATCTTCTTTAATGTTTCATCTCCTCCCTTACTCCACCACTTCCATGCCTATCTTCTCGAGTATTCATTCCCTCACTTTACTCCAACTATTATATCACTCATCTTTACAAACTTTCATATAACTGTTTTAATGGTTATCTTACTTGTTTGTGATATTTACTTGCTTTCTGCCTCCTGGCTGTACCATTTTACATCTTTCTCTTAATACCCACTTTTACACAGATAATTGTCTGCCAGTTGTGTTCCACTCACAGATACCTTCTGAAATTATCAACCTCCTCCTTCAGTTTTCTTACCCTTCTTGACTGAACCTTTCCTACTACAACAATGAATTTGCTGATAAATGAAATCTGTTCTACTTTACCATCTACATTAACTTCTCTTGACAATTTCCCATCTCCTATCACCTCTTCTTGGTTTCCAGTATACTAGCAATATTTAACCTGTGCATTACCCCTACAATTCAATTTCTTCATTGCTTGAAAATGAAATCTCATTAAATAAAGTTAAATACATTATTAGGGTTAATAAGTACACACCTATACCCACTTACCTATTCATTTTGTATGTGTTTTAACAAACAGCTCCTAGTCACCATGGATGTATAACTGACTTCTCTTACAGCATTCCTGACTTCATATATGGTCTTTGGTAGAACATATGTAGACCTACTGCTGGACTGTTTGCTAATATATTAGCTTCCATAATTATTGAGTATATTGGTTTATAACTGCTTGGATCTTCCATTCCATCTTCAGCCCATTGTAAGCTAACCAGATTTTCAGTAATTCATCCTTCTGTCTTGTCGCTTTTCTTATGTGCATGAAGAAGACTTTCAGGCTTGGGTGTTCGTTTAAGTAGTTTATTGTATACAAATACATTATGATGGATGGCAGGAACATTAAACTTAAATGAACTTCTAACTAACTGACTGCATACTTGCATGTTCTTACTCTGACTGCTCACTCAAAATGGCACTCTTGCTTGCACGTGCTCAGTATTTATATGCATGTGCTGACTGACTGGAAAGCTTCTTAAAGCTATATCACACACTCTGATCTACATGTCTTATACCACTAGCAATAGTGTTCAGGGCATTGACCTTACCTTCTTCCCACTTTCATGAAAAGTTTCCCTTGGTATCATTCATTCGTTTACTTATTTATTTAGTATTTGTTAGCCATGTAATTGGGCAGGTACACAGACTCTTTTTAGCAAAGACATGTACCACAACATCAAGAGTAAATGAATACATATAGTAGCAAAGAGGCTTCAAATATTTAAACCTTTCTATGAAATGATGTTTATTACAGTAAGAACTCAAACAAGAGAACCAGTATTCATTGAAATTAAAGTGACAGGTGGAAGGATAATAGTTGTTAATTCCAACGAATGTCTAAGGGGTTCATTGTGGGTAGCTGCTCATTTCTGTTTTGTTTTGTCTTGATTTTGCACGGCTGGTTGACTGTGTCTGCAAACTTGTTGATGGTTTTCAATTGCTGCAAATTTCACCTTAGTGAGTCATTAACATTACATTCACAACCAAGAAAAAAAGTATTTTTTTAAAATCTCTTTATCTCAAATTCAGTTTCAACATATCAATAATAGAAACACTAAATCCATTAAAAAACAGGTGAAATTACAATAATACAATAAAGGCTATGTATAACATAATAATAAATAACTATGTACAAATATGCCATATGTCCAAAGTGAAGAAGGGTTAATAATTTCAAGCTAAAATATTATGTAATAGAGTGTTCAGGTCTTGTAGTAACAAACAACTGCAAGAAAGTAAAATAGCTAACAGTTTTCTTTGATTTTTTCAGGTCTTGTACTATCAAGTGATTGCAACAAAGTGAAACAGGTAACACTTCTCTCTTTCTTTCAGCTTTTATCCTAGCAAATAGTTGCAATAAAGCAAATAATAGTACTCTGTCTCTCTAGCTCTCTGTGTATCAATATATATCTATATTTATCTATCTATATATATATATATATATATATATATATATATATATATATATATATATATATCTGCACACACACACATTTACATATTTGTCTCTCACCATTGATATACTGTCAAATTGGAGAGGCTCCATACACAAGATAAATCATGCAACAGTCCTCCTCACTAGCTGTCAACAAAAGTTTTAAAACAATAAATATTAACCAAAATCTATTTCATCAATTGTCCTACAAGTGCATGCAAAGGTAACCTTAATCAATATTACTGTTCAAGGACCAGTGTTTCACAAGACCTCTAGCTCTCATGTTGTTAGATTTTTACCTCAAAACTGAACTAGATTAGCCAGAAATGCTGCAATACAGGACACAGAGACTAATGAACTTGAGCCAAAGTCTTCTATGCACAAAATGCCACTTAGTGGAACAAAAAAAATATCTTACTGGCTTATATAGTATTAACGGTGCCTTCTTGCTACTAGTGACTAGAGTAATCTCTAAAAAAAAAATAAAAATTCTTTGAGCTGAATATTCCTCTGTGGTTCACCTCTCTGAAAGTAAAAGGTGGTTTCCACCCTCCAAAGCTTCAACTGATAGCGTGTGGTGCACTGGATGCAAATAGTCTCTAAATGTATGTATGTACCCTATAAATGGTGTATCTCTCCATTTAAAAATAATTTTCCAGATACCACTGGAGATAATGTCTTGAATCTTCTCATTTTTCTGACTTCTTGACCTCTGACATCTTGTCTATGGCCTTGCACTATAAAGACACATGCCTCACTGTGCACTTAACTATTGTAACAGGTTATTTGCTAAAAGGGACAGACACTCAGAATACCCTGCTATACCCTAATCAATACTTCATGCCTGATTTTTAAGTAAACCCTTTGGACATTTTTTGCCTAGATCTTCTTATATTCATCAGTATCACCAGCTAGGCTCATGCTGTGGTACCACCATGTAATGTTAAAGATGACTCACTTTGCCTGGACGCACTGTCTTCAAGCCAGAGGGAAAGAATGTGAAGTCTAGGTACTGTTCTTATTGTGATATTGAATTCTGGGAAAGAGTTGGATTCTGAAGCAGAATGGCTGCAAATCTAGAGCCTGCTGGTAAAGCTTTATAGTACCACTTTTCTGCTGATGAATAACAAGAGGGCATGAAACATGGCCAGTGTAAACTCCTTGGCAAGTAGATAATATTGAATGGATGCTTGGGTCCATTTCTATGTGGTGTATTGGGTTTCTCACTTGTTCAGTTTTCTTGTCAGATAACAGCCCACATGTTATTCATTAATAAACTTTTCTATGAGGCCTGTTCTTAACCCATACTCTGTGTCTGAGTAAATGTCAACTGGTTAAGGTACATCACAGTGAGCTTAGCACAAAGACTTTGCTTTAGACTTTTGAAGGCCATATCATTTTTTTGGAGTGCACATGATTTTGTCCAGCATCCTGCTGTTTTTAAGGTTAATTAGGGGGCAGGCTGCCATAGCAATGTCCAGAACAAACTTTCTATAGTATCCAGCAGGCCATTTGATGTACAAGCCACTTTTCTACAGTTTCCAACTTCTCCTTCTAGGGTTTAATTAACTAGCATCTAATAATTTAGCCTAGATAGTAGACTTCAACCATTCTTTCTTAATGTGTGAGTCCAGAACTTCATGAACTCTTTAGAGGTTGGAATCCCAAACTGTTGAATGAATAAAAACATTGTCCTGATTAGTTGCTGCATACAACTGGTGTGGTATTAAGAACCTATCAACTAAACTTTTTAAAATGATAAGCTATGAACACCAAAGAGTAAAACTGTTTAAAAGAAGAGGTCATCTGCCAAAGTGCGGGCATTTTTTTCTTCAATCTCTTTGAGTAAGGGAATTTACTAGTATCCTTTGATCAAATCCAGAGTAGTGAAAAAAAGACCTTGCACAGATATTCCACTAGCTTGTTAATGCACAGCATTAGGCAGCAAATAAACTTCAATTTTCCATTTAATTTCATAGGTTCATAGGTTGGTACTAGGCTATCGGCACTAGGGCCTATACAAGCCTAGCCATAACAATTCCCTGGCTATTTCTTCCCACACTATTTACTTCCCTGGACCCCTGTCTAGCATGGTGACTGATGTGATCCCCGGGGTGAATTTCCTGGATCTATATAACATCGAAGTTCTCTAACATCGAATGTTATAATATTGAACCCATAATGTCGAATGCTGAAAACAGCAAAGGTGCAGGACATTGAATTCTTTCCCAGGGAAAGAATTTGGTGGGCCGTTGCTGTGGCTTCACTGTTTTCAGCATTCGATATGTTGGATGGTTACAGGTCAGGTTCAGGTAAGTGTGCAATTGTGTGTAGGTTAGGGTTAGGGGACGGGTTAGGCAAGTTAGGGTTAGGAAGCGGGTCAGGTAAGTGTGCGGTTGTGTGGATGTTAGTGTTAGGGTATGGGTTCAGGTAAGTGTGCGATTGTGTGTAGGTTAGGGTTAGGGGGCAGGTTAGGTGAGTTAGGGTTAGGGCATTGGTCAGGTAAATGTGTGATTGTGTGTAGGTTAGGGTTAGGGGCCGGGTTAGATGAGTTAGGGTTAAGGTGCAGGTGAGGTGAGTGTGCGATAGTGACGGACCTTAGGGTTAGGTTTGGGTTAAGGTAAGAGGATAGCTAGTACTGTATGTAAAGTTTAGTTTAGGTGTAGGATTTTAAGTGTATGTGTGTGGATGGCTGTTTTTTGTGTGTGTCTGTGCTGTGTGTATTTCTCGGAATAGCAAATTTTTTTCCCTGGGAAAAATTTGCTATTCTGACTGTTCGATGTTTTCACACTTCAGTGTTTAGGGTTCGATATAATAGCATTCAATGTTAGAGAACTTTGATGTTATGATATAGACCCGAATTTCCTTTCTCCCATCCAATCGTCAAGGTTCCTTTTAAAAAGGGCCAAAGAGGCACTCTGCTTGACATGTATGGGCAGTCTATTCCAGAGTCTGGGGAGTCTCTGGGTCAGGAACCTATCCCTCCAGCATGTTTTGCTTATTGTGATGACAGGGTTTAGATCCCTGGAGCGTGTGGTTCTGAGGGATTGGGATTTCTTTAAGTGTTGCATGTCCAACAGCTCTGGGTTTGACATGGCCTTGTATGTTAAGCAGAGATCGCCTCTGAGTAGACAATATGCGACAGAGTATAGCTGGAGTTTTTTAAGGCAGTCAGCGAAGGGCATCTGCTTTAGGCCTGCAATTCTTTTAGTAAGGTATTTCTGCAGCCTTTCCAGTTGTTGCAGATGTCTTGAGAGGTACATACCAAATGGGGCATTGTGTTCTATAATGGGACTAATGAGGGATGAGTACAGTGAGACAATGACCTCCTTTTTTCTGGATGAAAAGCCCTTAGTGATGAGGTGTGCCACAAAGAAAGATTCCATGACTGCTGTAGTGATGTGGTTATCGAAAGTGAGACCACTGTCCACCTGTGTCGTTAAGTCTCTTATCACACTTTCAGTGTTTAGTGTACTGCCACCTATGTGGTAATTCATGGGTACATCTTTTTTCCCAAGGGGGATAACTATACATTTCTTGGCATTGAGCTTGGGCCCATGGCTCTGGCACCAAGCATCTGTTTCTGTAAGGCCCTTTTGTATAGTATCCACATCATTTGGGGATTCAATAATGGCTCCCAGTTTGCAGACATCTGCGAACTTTGTTAGCCAGAGTCCCTTAGTGTTGGCCTGTACTTCAGAGAAGCAGATGCCAAACAAGAGCGGTCCCAGGAATGAACCCTGAGCTACTCCACTTGTCACGAGCTGGATTTGGAGTCAGCTACTTTTACAGTGTGGGTTCTGTCAGTAAGCCAGTTGGCAACCCATTGAGTGACATAGGGATCAATGCCCAGCTTAGTAAGTGTGTCTCTGATTCCAGGGTGGGGCATGGTGTCAAAGGCCTTTGCGAGGTCCAGATAGGCTGTGTGGACTGCCTTACCCTCATCCATGGCTCTGGAGACTGATTCAAAGAAGTCAATTAGGTTCAGGAGACAAGATTGGTCCTTTATGAACCCAAACTGGGTGGGGTCCAGTGTTTCAAGGATGTCAATGTCTTTGTTTATAAGTTCCATGGTAATACATTCCATGGCCTTGCAGATCAGGCTCATCAGACTGATGGGGTGGTAGTTCCCAGGATCCAAGGTGGACCCCCCCCCCTTGTGGAGTGGGATAACTGTAGCTGTGCACCACTCAGTGGACATGAAACCTGAGGTGAGGCTATGATTAAACATGACACTTAGGTGAGGTGCCAATTCATATTGTAGTTCATGTAGTAAACAGCCTGGGATGTCACCTGGTCCCATGGATGCTGTAGTCTTAGCTTTGGAGAGTGCATTTTTTACCTGTGTGGTTGTTATTACTGGAATTTGGCAATCTTTCGGTATTGAGATGGGCCATTTAAGGGGTGTGAGAGGGGTGAAGTTGGTACTGAATTGATCTGCCAGGATATTGGCAATATCCTTGGGATCAGTATATTTAATGACATTCTGTTGTAGCTCAGAGCAGATCCGAGCATCACCATTTAGATTCTTGACATAGTTATAGAATGCCTTGTGGTTGTCTTGGAATCTTTGGCAATTTTATTTTCGTAACTAGCTTTGGAGGATTTTAAGAGGGATCTCAGCTTCTTACTGAGGCTGGTAAGGATGTTTTTTGCATCCTGGGATTTTCCTATTTTCTGCAACAGTTTCTTCATTTTGTTGTAAAGTTTGTTTATGGCAGCGGACCACCAGATTGGCTTCCTTTTTTTGGAGGAGTGCATCTTGTTTCTATTTGGGATGGCACGATTCATCCATGAGTGGTTGTGCTCATACAGTGCCTTAGTGTAGGATTCAGCAGTCAAACTTTCAGTTCCCATCTGCATGGGTGTCATGAAGTTTGTCACTTCTGACTTGAGTAGCATGAAGTTGGCTTTGGAGAAGTTTTTTATGGAGGTTTCCTTACTGGGGGGTTGGGGTGGGATGTGGATGTTAAGGGTGATTAGCTTAAGGTCAAACCTGACCAATGAGGGGGTGACCATAGGTGTAAAGTATTGATTTCCCATGTTGGTAATGACCAGGTCTAGGATATTGGACCCGCTGGTGGGACTATGGATTAGTTGATCCAGGGCGTTGGAATTTATGAATTCCAAGAACCGTTGGGCAAAGGTGTTGTTTCATGAGTAGTTTTCCCAGTTAGTGGCAGGGTAGTTGAAATCACCCAGTATTATGGTGTTTGGTTGTATCTTAATATTTTCCATTATGTTTAGAAAGGTGTAATGAGAATCTTGGGGCATGGTGAGGGATGTGTAGCAAGCCACAATTTGGATTGCAGTCCTACTTAGTGTTAGTTGCACCTGTAGAATTTCAGACACATTGTGTTGGGCAACTAGCCTGGTGGTGTGAATATCCTTGGTGAATATGGACACTCCTCCAGCTTTAGTGTTTTGGTCCTGGTTGGGTGTCCGAAAAGTGTGGTAAGAGTTGTAGCCTGATATTGCAGGGGTGCTCTCTGGAGCCTTGAACCAGCTCTCAGTTACTTCATAGCCATCGATGTTCTCCATTTTTAGGAGTGCCTCGAGAGAGTGCATTTTGTGGTTTAGACTTCTAGCATTGAATATTTCCAAATATTTTTCCAGAATTGGATAGCACTGTCCTGTTTTAATACTAGCACAGTAGTGTTGTTCCATTAACTGGCAGATTCCTCTATTACCTAGTTCAACATTTATCTGATTTCTCCCATACTGCTTGTTTCTGGGCCTATGGTATTCTATCAGGTTTTAAACTTACATTTGCCTCAAGTATGTTTTTTAAATGATTTGTGATCAAGGATGTCCACCTGGGTTAAACATAACAAATCCTTTGTTCTTTTGAAGGAATAACTGTTTTTCCTGTTTTAGGGACTTGAAAAGGGTGTCCACTACTGATGTTTCAGGACTGAAAAGTAGCTGCTTCTCCTTTTTTCAGTTGATCATCTCTTACTCTTACTTTAACGAGCTTAACCATGGGTTATCTTCAAGGTTTTAATGCATTTGCATGGTAGATTTGTTTCAGGCATCTTTATTTTACCTGTCTCACCTTACAATTTTCATCATTCAGCTTCTTGGGAATTTTGCAATGACACTGCTATTTGGCCATGCTCTTATTCTTGATAGTATCAACTAGGACCAAGACCTGGTCCCCATCTTGAAACTCTCTACTCCATCATTCTGGTTATGAACACTTAGTTTTTTGGCTTTTGCCTTTTTTAGATGTATCCACTCATGATTACCCTCATTCTCTGTTGTAAATTATCATAATGTTAAAACACATTTCTGAAAGGCATCACTTCCTCTTGCTAGGTTTCCCTAATGGTCTCACTTTAACTCATCGGCCAATACAGTTGTTCAAAGGGACTAAAACAAGTGTAGGTCTGACATACCTTCCTTCTGGAACACATAAAGTAGCATCCGGCCCTTATTTTTTTCTTGTCTGCCACTACTATTCTCTTCTGTATGGACTTTAGAGTTCTGTTGAACCTTCACACTATTCCCTCAGTTTAAGGATGCTAAATGGACAGATACCTCATAATCTTTCACATGAACAGTGAATTATGGTCTATCAGGATTTCCTTGGGTATTCCTCCCCCCACTATGAAAATAACAGTATTAACTCCTTGCTGATGATCCCAGACTTGGCTTTCCTAAGGAGAATAGCAGCAGCAAACTGAATGGCTTAATCTAGCATGACCAGGATGTACTGGTGTACAGTATTAGATCTGACTAAAGTTTCACAGAGTCCATGGTTAGTCTTTCAAAGGACACTTAAATTACTGGAACTGGCATTAGTGGTTTCTAAAACCCCAGGATCCGTGCTGTCTTTTGACACTCTGTTATCAAGCCAGTAGAAGCATGCCTTCATTTTATCCATTTCCAAGTGACCTGCAAAGACATGGCTGTGGGTCATTTTCATCAATTTTGCACCAGCAACTATCATTCAGTTTCCTTGTATTCTTTTCTCATCATATAATGCAGTTTATGTTGTACTTCAAACTATAGGAAGGCTGGTGTTGGGTGTACTGTTGAATCTTTCCCCAGTAGCCTGGAAACATTTGTTGGGCCAGAGTTAGGGTTTTACCCTTCCAGTGAGCCTTTTTAAAGCTCATATGACTACCCTGGAGCTGAAATGGATCCAGTTTTACCCCACTAGAAGTACATTTGGAGGTAAATATTTCATTCTCTTCTTTCACTAAGTCAAGCACTGGTACTTATGTATCCTTTCTTCTCTAACGAAGGATTGCTCACTCAAATGCTCCTGAGACAATTCCCTCATTTCTAGCATGTCTTTCTTTACTGCAGATTTGTTAGATTGTCTTCTTCCCACTCACTCAATTCCCACTACTTATATCAGGGCTCTCAGTCTCCTTGGATATGTGTATCAATATTGTGGTCTTTACAGAGCCATCTACCATGTTTGGGGGTTGTGTATTTCTAATGGTAAAACTTCTTTTTAGTGTGGTAGAGATTTCTTCCAGGCCTAAGGGTTCTGTGCCTTAACAGCAGTGATAGTAATAAGGCTTCTTATAGCTATTCCCTCCCACTCTTCCAAAGATCTTTAAAAAAAGGAAGAATCCTTTCCTAAGATTGTGTCATATTTATGATAACATACCATGGCCACAGGGTGAAATTTTTTCCAAACTATCTTTCCTTAGTGACTGGGTAGTACTTTCTATGCTCATGTAGACAAATCACTTCTATGGACCTGAGAAGGTGGATTTTTTTTTTCTTACAGAGATACTGTGTTTTCATGAAAGTGCAATTACTAGAAAATGGAAATCAAAATCTAAACCAACTATGCTAGAATTAGTGAATATAGTAACTGAGATAAATCTACTGGAATTGAGATCTTTAGAAAAAGGTGTGAGGAAACTGCTTAGGAAAAATGGGAATTGTGGGAACAATAGGTACAGTGGAGGAATGAGGTTTAAAAGAAGACAGGACTTACATGAGCTATGTAATGTTTGACTGAATACAATTGGGTAGATTATAAGTGATATATAATGTTTGCAACTGGGGGTGTATCAGCATTTATTTTTATTTTATTTACTGAAAGTCCAACTTGGAACAACGCCAATTTTCAGCCGAGGCTAGAGAAGAAATGCTCCAGACTCATGTCTTTGAAACATGGGGTGAAACCCACATGAATGCAGGGAGGACATGCAGACTCTGCACTGAAGGCAGTCCAGATGAGAAAAGAACCAGAGAACTGCTTGCTGTGATGCAACAATGCTGCCTCTGCACCACTGCACCATTTAATGTTGGTTTGAGATGTAAAATGCTTGTAACTTGGATTGTTTTGGTGCGGTTTGTTTTCATTTATATAAATATATGACTGCTTATGTCATAAGTGATGGTTTAATAAAGACATTTCTTGTTTAAAAAAGGGGGCAGGAATTTAATAATTTATGTAATGTTGCTTAGGTTATATGATATAAAGTGGTTTACTATGAATATTGCAAAATGAGATGCTTTGCTGATGGAACACTCGAAATATGGATTTTCGAATGTCCATCTTGTTGAACATCTCTGTATCGAAAGTTCATATATCAGCAAATGCACTGTGCAGTGGCTGATATGAACTCGATGTGCTGTCAGAGATTACGATACAGTGTGATTTGGGTAATTCATCCCTTTCCTCTCTGTAGTCCGATCTCGGAGCTGGAATATATAATTAGCAGGGGGTGTAACACAAAAAAAGGAAAGAATGCTTTGACTGATGTATCCACTAACAAGAAGGGTATACATGGGTATGCCTGAACTGGTCTCTTCAATACAACAATCTTTGTTGCAATCATTTTTAACCCACTGGCTCCTACTGATTTGCAGGGCAGAGTGGAAGATACAGAGCATATGTTATTTTCTAAATCAAAATCTCAACCTGAGAAAACAGCTGTGATTGAAAAATTATGTGGGTGGGGGGAATGAATCCAATTCAGATACTCATGAATGTGCTTCTGGTAAATTCCCCACATGAATATATGACTGTAATGTTTACCAGGCCATTACAATTATATGGTCTTGTTGCTTGTAATGTATAACTCTGTACTACATGCCTGTCACATACATGGGGCTAGCATGGACCATGAAGGGAGTGTCTCCATCTCTACCGGGCAAGGGAAACAATTACACTGTCATATTTTGGAGTTATGTCTCTGTTCTTTGGCTGTTTTTGGTTTGAAAATCTGTTTTGTTTTCTAATTTTTATGTCTATTAATTTGTTTCTTGTTTCTTGAAGCTGGTTGCATTATCTAAGAACTACTTGATAGTAATCAGTAGATCCCTGGGAATAGATATGCTAAGGGTCCAAGTGGTCATCAGGCTCTTTTTTGGGGAGTGAGCTTGAAGTTTAAAGGTATAACTATCACTTATTGATCTAAATAAAACAGTTTTGCAACATTTGTTTAGTTGCTAATCACACTTTGTTGTTCCACAAGAAATGAAGATTACATTTAAATTTGCATGATCAGTAATTTGGAAGTGTCTAAGCCTAATTTACACTAGCTATGTTACAAGACTAAACAGAAGTGTTGCTTTTCTTTGGAGCAAGCATCTGGAATGAGTAGTTGAGCATGAGATTTATGATTAGCAAGTTAAATGGATTGTTGCTATGACCCAAACAATTATGATTTGCAGCCAATCCAGAGTTTAGCTTATGTGCTGCATTGTGTACAGTCTTTCCATGGAATAATTATCATGGATGAGGATTTCAACGTGTTTGATATTCTTTGGTAAACAGGATCCCTTATGGCCATGTATACTTGTCACTGTTGTCTCAAGCACTAAAAACACTTATTTTGGAATAGGCTTTAGTAAACATTTGGAGAACCCTTAATCCAACCAAAAATGATTGTGCTTTTTTGAGGAATGTTGGGGGAGGGGTGAACATGATGTGTTGTAATTTAGCTGTAGATTTTTACATATGTATAGTGAGGCTTGATTATACTTTTCTGCCTTTCAGATCATGCCATGTTTTATCTCTTTGAAACACCGCTCTGCACACCGAGTTGTCAGAACTTCCAAGTTTGATCATTTGTTATTAAAAAAGAAAACTAAAAAAACTTTGAAGTGTGATCTTTTGTTTAAAATAGAGAGATCTACATATAGATAAAGATACATAGATATAGATACAAATATATATATAAATATATAGATGCAGATATATATATTATATATATATATATCTATATATATATATATATATATATATATATAAATATATATATATATATATATATATATATATATATATATATATGTAGATGCTGATATATAGATATAGATATAGATATAGATATAGATAGGACTTTCTGGCATCCTTTCCAAATTGTATTGTCTGTTATTGATAACAACCAGATATTCATAAGGGCTTGGTTGGGGAAGTGGGGACCCTCTCAAGGTAAAATCCCATACCTGAATCTCAGATTACCCAAGAAATGGTAAATCAGAATGTATTAGGGGGAGAGAAGACCATGGAGCAGCAGCTTATTGTCAAAGAAAAGCAGTATATAACAGAGCAATGCAAAGACAAAACCTTGTTAACTGAAATTAAAAATCTTAACACTAAGTATAGATGGCTGGTGATGATGGATGTAGCTAATAATTGGGATAGGTGTCTTCCTTTCTGTTGGGCAAAGGGGATTTCCTCTGGCAAACAGTTAACTCATAAATGCAAGGAATGATATCAGGAGATGTCTATAAATGCCTCAAAAATGACCTGGGATACTTATGTACTAATTTGCATGATTTCAATACCATATTAATGAATACATATTATAAGTGCACTTGTAGGTACCCCAAAACTTGAGATATGAAACCCTGTGGTATGCTTGTAGCAGTTCTAATTGTTTGAGCTTTTTAAAGGGTCAGTCAGATAGTCCTGATTTATTCAGGATGCAGCTCAATAAACAGACTAGATATACTATTCAAAACATCCCTGCAGCTTCCTTTCTGATTGACTTTAGTAGACTCTTTGATTTGGTTGTTTGCATTGTATTTGGGCCTCTGTATTTAATGTATGACTTCCAAGAGAATGTATTAAATGGTGTAAGCAACTGTATGTCAGAACCACTACTCATAACTTTCCAATAATATTTTATCTTTGTGCATATATATCTTAAAAGAGGCACAAGGCAAGGTTGTCCACTCTCACCTTTGCTATTTGTTGTTGTGTTATATAGCTTCATAGGTGTGTACCAGATCAACAATAATTGTAGCCTTTTTAAGTATAGCAATGTATACCAAATCTCTGACAAATTCTGGTATCTTTGATAGTGTAAGCAGGGCCTTGAGAGATGACATATTTACAAGCAGGGGCCTCCAAGATGAACTATGTACCTGCTGCCTGAGTGCATTAGAGACATAGGTGCTAAACCAGGGGTAGATTTCCAGTTCCGTATCTGGTTTTCCAAGTTACATTTAAATTTGGCTGGGGAAGAACTTTGCTTTATGTCCCTGTTCCATACAAGTTGTAGTCTCTGGGATACATACCCATCTTTCCAGTATGTCCTATTTATATCACAGGCTAGGTTTATATCTTTAGAATGGGTAATTCTGGTGCAGTTTGTTTTGTGGATATGAAGGAGGTTTCTCAGAGTAGGATCTGTAGATTCTTTGCATGCCAAGAACAGATCTCCCCTCAGCAGTAGGAGTGAAAATACAAGAGTAGTGCCTTGAGGTGGTCTTATTACTTATGCCCTGTATTCTTTCTGTGAGGAACTTCTGTGAATTTTTCAGTTGATGGATATGCCTGGTTAGGTACATACCAAAGGTAGCATTGTACTCAATGTTATGTCTGATGACCATCAAATAGAGTGGAACAGTCACTTCCTTGGACCTAGATGCCAAGTCTTTGTTTATACGTTGTACAACATAGAATGTTTTCATCACTACCATAGAAGCATAATGGTTGAAACTAGATTTCTCTCTACATGTGTTCCCATATCCCTGACTACTGGGTCAGCTGTTAGGGTTGTGTTGTCAGTAAAATAGTTACTAGGGGGCAACCAAATTCCTGAAGGATACTATCATGCTTTTCTTAGCATTTAATTTTAGTTCATGGCACTGACACCACTTATCTGTCTGTGTCAGCTCTTCTTGGAGAACATTACTGTTGGTAGGGAATTCTATAACTCCTCTTAATTCACAGTCATCTGCAAATTTGGTCAGGCAGAGGCCTTTGACATTGTCCTCGACTTTAGAGAAGTAGATATCAAAAAGCAGCAGTCCTATGGGCAATCCTTGTGGAACTCCACTGGTTACTGGCCTATTTGTAGAGGTGGACTACCCAGTTCTAACTTCCTAAGTCCAGTCTGTGAGCCAGCTGGGTATGTGCTGGATTATATAAGGGTTTATTCCTAACCTTTTGAGTTAGTCAACAATTTCAAATGTGGCACTGTGTCGGACACCTTGGACAGGTCAAGGTAGGTATCTGCTGTCAGCTACTGCTTTGCTGACCTTCTCAAAGAAGTCCATCAGATTAAGTAGATGTGATCTTCCCTTGACAAAACCAAATTGTATTCGGTCCAATGTTTGGATGTTTCCTATGTCATTATTTGTTTTAGATTTCCTTTGTCATTATTGATCATTTCCAGGATAATTCTTTCCATGGATTTGCATGTGAAACTAGCAAGGCTTATCTGCCTGTAATATCCAGGGTCAGTAGATAGCCCACCTTTTTGCAGAGGAATGATGGATGCTATTTTCTATTTGTGGAGCATGAAGCCTGTTTGGAGGCTACAGTTAAATAGTGGTTCTAAAGGGCTTGATATGTCATGTCTCATGATATTTAGAAAGCAGCCTGGGTTACTGTCAGGACCTACTGATGCAGTGTTCTTGGCCTTTGAAAAACTATTGAAGACTTGTTCCCCTAGTGATAGTTGGAGGAGTTATTTTTGATGGTATTTCCTGAGGGGAAGCCAGGAGAAGTGGGGGGTAAGTTAGAGCTGAATGTGTTTTCCCATGGGTTTGCTATATGTCTTGGCTCAGTGTAGGTGGCTCCATTAACAATGAGTTCAGCACATAATTGCGCATTTCCTTTGTGGTTGAGGATATAAGTAAATAATGCTTTGTGGTTGTCCTTGGCTTAGGAGTCAAGATTTACCACACATTTGCCTTTATTAGACTTTATTTGTCCTCTGAGTTATTTGCATGGCTTGATGAGAGTGTGTTTGTTCTGCTAGGTGCTACATCTTCTAGTTTTTGCCATTGTCTTCTTCTTTTTGTCATACAACCTACTGATGTTGTGATTCTAAAATGGATGGCTTGTTTTTTTTAAGATAGTTCTGAACTCATTCCTGGTGAGTACAGCTGCTTTTATGCAGCTATTAACATGTTTGCATAGAGCTTTTGTGAACAGTTCCATATAGACAGTAGTGTTCTCTGGGTTTAGGGGTGTTTGAAATTTTTACAGGTTATCTCGTAATAGTATGAAATTAGCCTTAGTGTAGTTCCTGAAAATTCCAGGGTCACCTTGGGTTCTGAGTATTATTTGTTTCTTCAAAGGAGACTGTTTTGAGATCTGACCTTACCAGAGAGGGCATCAGCATGTCCCAGATCCAGTATGCTTGCACTCCTGTTTGAAGAACGGACAGTCTGGTCCAAGGAGTTCATGTTTACAAAGTCCAGAAATTTATATGCTTGCACATTCAGTGATGTATGTGATTCCCAATTAATAGTTAGATAGTTAAAGTTGCCAAGGAATATGTTATTGGGTTTGATGGCAAGCGTCTCCAGTAAGCTTAAATACATGTTTATGGGTTTCCTGAGTTATAGAGGGGTACCTACAGCTTGCAAGGAAGTGTTATGGTGATTTGAACATGGAAACCCTCATGATCATTGCCCTTTTTGACCAGCCTTAAGGCATATTTATTTTTGATATAAATTGAGTCACTTCCAGTTATAGTCACTGCCTGTGTAGTAGCCGGTCTAAATGTGTGGAGGACATTATAGCTTTGGACTTCAGGGGTGTTCTCCACAGCTTTAAAACCATATTTCTGTGAGTGCACAGACAGCAGCATTTTCTAGGGTGAGGAGAGCTTGTAGGGAGTGGAGTTTCTTGTTTAGAGTCCAGACATTGAGTTGTAACATCTTTAGATTTTATTGGGTTTGATTTGCTTTGTCAGAATGATTGTCGGTTTAAAATTGTCTAAAAGGCACTATTGGGAAGGGCAATGTTTTAGCCAATATTCAAAAGCCTAGAGTGGAGAGTTGCAGTCTTGTAGACCATCACTGGCAAAGCAGCATGGTCTCATGACTACTTCCTTCCATGCTGACAAACATTGCACCCCTTAGAATGACACCAGAAACTGAGCCAATAATCAAAGTCAGTCATCTTCTGTTCATATTGTGATGCCATCCTTGGAGAAGGTAGAATGCTGATCAATGGTAGCCTCATACCAGCCTGGGATACATATTCCAAGATCTCCATCATGTCTCTCTTCATATAGTCTAGGGAGGTATGTCTCAGATCATTTATACACACATTGGCTGAGTGTATATATATATATATATATATATATATATATATATATATATATATATATATATATATATATATGTACAGACTGAGTCATAATTGTGCCTGTGGCCTAGTGACAGATCCTGGCCACTGATAAGGAACTCATTGTCACTTTCTCCTTACTGAGCCTGGTGAAAGGGATATCAATTTGTCTCACAATAGAGTCTCCAATGACCAGAATGTTGGATTGTGTGGTGGTTTCCTTTATGGGCTTAGAAGTAGAGGATCCATGAGGTGTGGCAGTATTTGTTGATGGCGTGTTGGTCTGAAAGAATGCATTTGGGGCTGCTGGGGGCATTTGTCAAATTTGCTTTGTGTAGTAAATCTTTGAGATTTAGGAGGGTTGCATTTAAGTGCATTAGCATATGTGGATCTGTGTGCCATATGGCATGTGTTTCATGCTAAGTGTGATGGGTGCAGTGCATGCACTAGTGACTGCCTGACTGACATTAAGAGAGATTATATGTGACAGCTATCTCTCTAGTGAGGTTGTGTAAATACATCTTTTGCATATGTTATCAGTTTGTTTAAGAATTAGCTGGTTGCCAGTGAACATGAGGCAATTTCCACATTGCCTCAGGATACCCATATCAATGAATCTGGCAATGGAAATGGTGGGGAAGTTCATATCCGTGGCAGCCGTTCCCTTTTTAGTGACTAAACAGTTGCTTTGGGCATATAGACTAATATCAAAAGAGTATCAGGTTTGCAACTCTTGGGAGCAATTCTTGTTACTGTGCAAACTAGTTGATAAATTTCAAGGGTACTTTTACTGGGAAAGTGACAACTGAAGGTGGTGTGTCTGTACAGGGCACTACCAAACATTTGAGGGAAATTACTGTTGTATACCCTGAAGATTTATGAATGAAGTATTTAAGGAGATAATCTGAAATTATGTTAAACAGTAGTTAATGTGTGTTAAACTTCTGTTTGTAGCATGATTTCAGAGCTTATCAAGTTAAACAAGAGAGCTGGACACTGCCCTTGACAACATGGTTTGATGATGACTGTGCCCTTCAGTGAAATGACCCAGTCTGTCAAGTAGCAATTATTCTCTCCTTCTTTTGGGACCTATCTGACTTTTTGGGATTGCAGATAAATCTAGCTAGAGCAAACATTTTCCATTAAGGAAGGCTACCATTAGGGTCTTACATACTATAACCAATTTCCCTTTAATTATCAGAATGGGGCACCTACATCTGGATGACAACACCACTGGAAAAGTAAGTGGATTTTTTTTTACTAAACTAGTCCTGGTATTGCTAAAAGAAAAAAATTGTACATTTCAATTCTGTAAAGCTTTTCTGCATAAATATAATCAAGGCAGTCATGAAGTACAAATTGGGTGGCTGCGGTGGTACAGTGGTTAGTGTTGGTGCTTCACAGCAAGAAGTTCTCCAGTTCAGTTCTTGGCTGGGGTGCCTTCTGTGTGGAGTCTGCATGTCCTTCATCCCATTGTGTGGATTTCCTCAGGGTGCTTTTGTTTACTCCCACATCCTAAGGACATGCTGTAGGTGGAGTGGACACTCCAAAATGGCCCTAGGTGTGAGTGCGTGTAGGTGTGACTGTCCCTTCTGTGGAAGGTTGGGTGCTGGGCTGGCAACTGCACACTGTAAAACTCCACTGCCAATGGTTCTGTGGACCATTGTTCCATTGTGGCATCCCCTAACATGTTACCTATATTAAGACACGTCTCGCATGCTTTGTTCTCAGATTGTATAAGAAAATGTCATTTGGCTATTGGTAATTTTATCTGGAATGGTAAATCACCACAGATTTGACCCTGATGCTGGATGGTGCCAAAGCATAAAAGTGGTTTTAGTTTACCTGATCTATTCGCATAAGGGGTAAAAGTCATCAGTTAGCATTATTGTCATCCATGATCATTTGCTCCTCATTTCTGGATGCCTGACAAATCTCCAATCTCTATGTTAGACGTCAAATAGGCCATTTGTCATACATACATAATCTGGGTCCCTAGAGAACTGAAATGTTGGTTTGTAGAAGAATTATGAAGATCCTTTAAACTAAAAAAATATATAGGATCACTGTTTTTCCTATATTTGAAACAATGCATCAATTTTACTTAATCATATACCTGTACTGTGGAGGACTGAGTAGTAGCAGGAATTTCATTGGCACAATATCTATGGGATTGTACTACTAACCAATTTGTTACTGCTAATGATTTATAGCTGTGTTTTCCTAGTCTGTAGGTGCATTGGTGGCAAAATATACAGATCAGATGTAATATCAGTTCAGTGGTCCAACAGACACTAGAAAAGTTTTGGCTGTTTGAGATCTGAAAGAAAAAAAACGTAAATGGTAAATTGCGCTTATGCCATAAAATAAAATTGAAAACAATCTATGATTACATTGATGATATGCTGGGTTTCCACTTTTTCTACTCTAAAAAAATGTGAGACATTTTGTAGCAAAATTTTTAGTACAGAACAATGACACACCTGTTTAGTCTCCATCACTGAGTATAGACTTCCTATGTTATCTAGTTTTATCTAGGGCCAAACTGCTACATTGATTCCTGTACAACTGTATCATGGGGGTGTTATTCAAAATTACTAAATGCTATCATTATGCTAAAGATGCTGTTGATCATGCGAATCCTATTTGGTCTTGTTCTCAAATGCAGTGCTTTTGTTAAGACTTCCTAGTGCGGTCAAATCAGCAATATAGGCTTCCCCCAGATATACACAATGCTGCCTTTTGGCTATTCAGGGTAACAGCTAGATGGCACACTTACCCTCTAATGTTTTTTTTTTTTGGAGGGGGTCCATAATGTTGGTCTTACGTTGATCAGTTTTATTTTTCAACAATGGAAATATATCTTTGATAACTGGCTTAAAAAGATTCCTCGGTTCAGCAATAAGCTGAAGAAATGTACTTGTGCATATGTTTATATGAAGTTGTGAAATAGATTCTCATTGTGGGCCACGAATAATGTTATATAACATGCTAGCTGTGTTTGTCCTTTTGTTTTCTTGCTTCTCTCTCCTTTTTTTAAATGTTACATGGTTATTCAAGCAAAATGCAAAATGTAAAATATCAAAAAAGTCCTACATCTGATTAACCTCTCTCTCTCTCTCTCTCTCTCTTTTCTCACTCTATGTAAATTACTACAATCTTTTCAAAAGTTAACTTCTTGAACCTTTTGAGACCTGAAACTCTCCAACTTCTTGAGATGTGACAAGAGAAAGGCATATTCTTCTCCTTTCTGCTCCTTATTACCTTAGCTAACAGGTAATCTACCCTTTGCTCTTAATTACCATAGTTTATATGCAATCTCTTAAAATAGGCAGGGACCCAAATTACCTTGTTAAACCCTAGCACTTATTACTACATGCCAAACACTAACGAATGAGGGACAAAAACCTTATAGACAAAGTGAGAACATAAAAACTCCACACAAGCAGTGACCAGAGGTCTGGATTGAATCTTTGTTGTCTGGGTAACTGTTGCAGCTCTGAGTCTGTTTATTACAGTTTTCTATTTTTGGAAACTGTACATTCCACAGTCATTGCCTTCTGGGTGGTCCAGTAGTTGCATCAGACACTTTAACTGCTTTAAGATCCATCTGTACAGCTTTTTGCATCTATTTTGTGGTAGACTTGTTATACTTGTTTGTTTACTGTTTGGGGACTTTGCAGCATTCTGTAAGCTTTCTTGTGTAATTCTTTGTGTACTGTGAATGCTGTTGTTTTTCTTTTGGCTTTTCCCAGTTAGGGGTCGCCACAGCAAAACTCCAGTCCGCTAATGATTGGTAGTTGATATTTTTTTATGGTGCCAAGGTGCCAGCCCGATGCCCAACCTTCAACGAAGGCATGCCCATTCACGCATGTCTTTCGAACACCACTCGACCATGGGGATGACATGCAGACTCCACACAGAAGGCACTCCAGCCGAGAATTGAACGGGAGAACCTCTTGCTGTGAGGCGACAACACTACCGCTGCACCACCACGGCTCATATGTCCTTTGTTTATTACTACCAGTGTCTGTTGCACAAGTAAAGTGTGAAAACTGAATTATAAACTGTGAAGTATTTAGCAGTCTTTCATGTGGGGATTTGCTGGTTTCATTCATCTTATTTATATTTTTCAGTTTTACACTTTATCATTCTGAGACATTAGTCTTACAGTTTTTTACTGGGAAAATATATTGGTTTTGTTGATAGGCTATAGTACTATAAAGGTTTTTCAAAATATATTTTGGAATGTGGTATTTTAAACAGTACAGATTTAGCATGATTTCAAATTATGTTAACATTATTTCAAAGGATGTTTCTATGTACAGCAAGTATACATACCTTCTCAAATGACGTAAGTGATTACAGTTAATTGAGGTAGTTCTGATAAGAGTATATAGGCAGACCTTAAGACATTCCTCAGACTTTCACACAGGTCATACTAATACTAACCTAAATACTTACATTCCCTTTGACTTCAAACTCAGTATACAGTACGTACCTTGTTGCTCTCAGATTTTTCTAGATTGCCTGTTGTAGTCTAATAGTACCACATTACTGCATGGGAAAGACTATCTGATCGTATTACATACCATACTTTGATTCAATAACATACAAAATGAAAGTGTAAAACAGGGAACAATTTCACAACTTTACCTAATTATAGCAAGGTTGTCTAGCTCCTAACTCCATAAGTAGCAAAAGTAACAAATAAGTATAATACAAAACAGGAGATTCATATCACTTAAATTCCCCTCACTTGTACCGTTATCATTTAATGATTCCAGTGCAAAACAGGAGAGTGTTGTCATTGGAAATTCTGTGATTTTAGGAATTAAAAATATTTCAAGAATCAACACATTTTTTATCTTTCAGTTTCATGCCGGAGTAGTGCATTTTGTGCAGAGTCTAAATGTTCTCCTATATTCACTTGGTTTTCTCCTGGTGCTCTGCTTACTTCCCATACTATAAAGACAAGTGGAAGGCAAACTAATGACTTCTAATTTGTCTTTTGGTGTGTTAGCTTTTGATAGTGATATGAAAGTAAGGTCACTCGATCTAGTTCTGTTTCCTTCCTTACCTTTTAAACTCTATGAATGATAGTGACTGCTCGCCACAGGAGTCGACTATGACTTATTTGCTGCAGGGGGGTGAGGTGGGGGACAGAGAGCTTTGGTCTTGCTCATATTAACTACCTAAAACTACTTTTTACTTAGAACTTTCTCATGTAAAATACCAGGTAGAAGTATTTGGGGCAGGGATATATGATTATGTTACCACATTTTAAGCAAATGCTTTCTGTAATTTATGACATCTGTATACTGTATTTGCCAAAGATATGAATGATAAAGTAGCATTCAGCAATATTGCTTCTTCTGTTTGCTTTGGTGAATTAATAATCAAGAAAAATTCTGCATTTTATAGATTTTTCACAGAACCCCATTGAAATATTGACACTTGAAATGCCGAGTGCTGACAAGCCAAAAAAGAAAAAAAAAGATCAAAAACACAGGAAGGAAGAGGAGGACAGTGAATTTTGACAATTGCTCTTCTCCCCTAAACTTCACTCCCACATACTCTGAAATTTTATATACCAACTCCAAGATTGATTTGTCTTACCTCAGATAAAATGGAATACTCTGGGAAATGGCATCTCGAACTTGGCACATACAAACCCGTTCTTTCAGCCATTCAGTCTCTGCTTTTCAGGTCACATCATTTCAAATGGTCATGCATAACATTTACTATGTAGGATTTTCTGGCATCAACGTTTGGGAGGGCTTGGACTTCAAACCAAATGCTTTCATAGTGATGGACTGCACTTTAGTCATGCTGGAAATAAGCCATTCAGCAAATACACCATGCAATTAGAGAATCATTTTTGGCTTCTTCAAAGCATCACATAGTATTAATATGAGAAGAGAATGTAAGGAAGTTAAGATCTTCCTTTCCAGCTCATGAGTAAGGTTCACTATTATGTGCAGAATATATAATTATTGATGTCATTACTGATATATGCTTTGGACTGAAAAACACAATCCTTTTCTAAACTCTGTATAATATAATTTCAAATACACTGAATTGGTAGTACAATTTCAGTTTTTGCTTTGGATAATATAAATTTGGATTAAAATTCAATTCCACCAGTGCCAAAATCTTAATGGATAAAAGCAAGTACATAAGAAACCTTTTCCATAGTTAATTTCTATCACAGCAGACTTGCTCACGAGGAGAAGAGTATTTTTAATCTTGATCTGTCAACCTGTTTATCACTCAATTTCCCATTCTAGTTGCTGGTGATTTAAAATATCCAGCTATTGACTGAGATTTGTTGACAACTTCTAAGTCTTCATACAGACAATTTCTGGCTACTGTTCCTCAATTATGCTATTCAAAGGCTGATGACTTTAAAGAAGTTCAATCAATAAACCCATTGCTTCCTCTTGGATTCCTTATTATGACATCTGATTCTGCATTTGCCCATGGTACATAGTGTATTCCATCTAAAATATCTCATATATCCAAGTCATATGAAAAGCTATTCAAAGCAAATTATGATGCCATCAACTCATGTATTAGTAGCTCAAACAAGTATTAAAACTTAATTTTATAGAAGGCCTTCTAGAAAGGTCGAAAGTGCTTAACCTTTGGTGATTAAAGCTGTTTTTTTGCATTTCTTCCTGTGGTACTTCTCTTTTTTGGTGATTTTTGAAGTTTGTTTTTTTTTTGTTTCACCCATTGGAGGCTGGTTTTGCAGTAGTTGTGGATTTGCTTTTATAGATGTATTTAAGATTTAGTCACCTTTCATAATATTGCTGCCAATTATATACATGCTGATTGTCAATCACCATGCCCTTCAATCAATATTAATTTAGTATATCAACAATTTTGTAATATTATGTAGAGTTTAGCCCCAGGCTGTGATTTTATTTTTGTGTTATTAATCTTTAAATACACTTTAAGAACACTAGCACCAGTTCTACAAAATCATTTAAACTGTTTTTGGAAGTAGGTATTTTCTCTCTGTACTGGAAATCTTCTATTGTACTGTCTATTCACAAAGGAGATGATATCTCCATAGTAAATAATTACTCATTTACAAGTCTAACTTCTGTATTTACGAAAGCACTTGAATATATTTTTTTAAACTACCCCTGGTTCTACACTTGCATCAGTTGACCTATTCCAGCATGGATTTTATTAATAGTTGCTCTTGTTTTTGTAATCTGCCTAGCTTTTATATAAACATAATTGACTTGCTGAATCACAGCCTAAACGTTTTTGATAGATACTGCATCAGGGCATCATAGATGAGTTCATATAATTGTAAATATATTCTAGTATTATTATCTTCTGAATTTGTCAGTTGTATCATAGGTTGTTTTGTTGATGCCTTCAAAATGATGGATCCGTGCCTTACAGTATTGTTACTAGTGATCTTCAGGAATCTGTTTTATATAGATGCTTTTCAATATTCTTATCATCATCATCATCATCTTCGTAATCAACCCCCCTTTTCCCATTTTTCTTACATAAGCTTGGGGTACCATGTCAACTGTTGTCATCTCTCTCTCTCTCTCTCTCTCTCTCTCTCTCTCTCTATTCAATGCCACTCTTTTTCCTTTTTTAACACTCATGCCTGACTCTCGCAAGTCTTCTCTCACACAACCCATCCATCTCTTTGCTGGAGATCCTTGTTTCCTCTTGCCTTTCTCCTGTCTGTCCCATATCGTCTTCACTAGATTGTCTTCTGCTTTTCTGCACATGTGCCCAACCCACTATAATCTGTTATCTTTGACTTTTTCTGCAATTGGAGCAACTTTTTCTTCTTTTCTTATGTTCTCATTTCTTTATCTGTCCCACAGTGTACATCCTACCAGCAGTCTCAAGAACTTCATCTCCATCACCTCTATCTTCCTCAACTGCTTTGCCTTTAGTGCCCAGGTTTCCATGCCATGCGGTAGTACTGGTTGCACCACTGTTTTGTATACCTTACTTTTCGGCTTCTTTCACTTTATTCTGTCATATGCTACACCTGACTTTCTGTAGCAATTGGCTGCAGACCCTCTGATTCTAGCTTTGACCTCCACATTCTGACTTCCCTTCTCCTCAGCCACCCATCCCAGATAGTTGCAGCTCAGCTGGACTCTTTCTTCATCTCTAGCTTCCTCTCCACTATCTATCTCTCTGCAAACATTGGATTGGTTGTGCTGTATCCTTATCTGAATCTGAACTGCTCATTGCCCATTTTACTTTCTACTACTTTGCATATTCATTTATCCAGCATTCTCTCCAGAACTTTCATGCAATATGACAGGAGTTTCATACTTCTATACTGCACATAGTTGTGTATGTTCTCTTTTTTCTTGAATACTGATACTAGTATGCTTATTCTCAAGTCATCTGGGATAGGGATATGTCTATCTCTCCACACTGCTATGAGTACCTTCAGGAGCCATTTCTCCCCATCTCAACAGCATCTTTATCATATCTGCTGTGACCTCGTCCAAACCTGCTGCTTTCCCTAACTTTATTTTCCTTGGAGCTGTTCTTATTTCTCCCATTGTGGGTTCCTCCTCTTCTCTCATCATAGGCTGTGTCTGTGGTAGTACAGCTTCTATGGGGTTTTCTTTATTCAGAAGCTGCTGAATGTGTTCCTACCATCTGCCTTTGATGTCCTGTGGATTGGTTAGCAGGCTGTTGTTGGCATCCCTTATGAAGGGTGTTTGACTACCTTCATCTTTCTGTCTTTGTATTGCAACCTGATACAGTTTTTTTTTTGTGCCATCTACTGACTTACTTTCCAGAATCTGGTAGAGTGCCCCTGATGCTTTACTCCTTGCTATTGCAAATCTTTTTGTAGCTTATTTGTTAGCCAACCAATATTCCTTCCTATCCTGTTCCATTTTTTCTATGTCCCTCTTTTCCCTACACTCCTTCTTTCTTTTGATGATTTCCTGGACTTCTGCATTTCACCACTTGCTTTCCTTAAGTAGCTTATTTCCATACCTGTTTCGGTCACATATCTGCTCCATAGTCCTCAGACATGGTGTTTTGAGGCATTGCCATTCTTCTTCAACTCCACCTATTTCATTTCTTCTTGAGGTGCTATTAGAAGACTTCTCCTTAGTACTGTGAATGAAGGAGAATCTGAAAAGCAAAATTCAAAGTATAGTGTTCTTTTTTTTTACTGAAATATTTGTATTGATAAAATAAATGATTTGTAATATGTCAACAATTTTTATTTATTTGTTTAACATTTGTAAATCATGAATGTCCGACTGAGCAAAAGCTCATTTTCTTGAGGGGAAAGTTCCATACAGAAAAATTACAAAGTTACAAAAACTGTTGCAGACAAAGAGTAACAGTGAATACAGAAGAATAATTAATTACATAATATGCAGAAGAATAATTAAATTCATAATATGCAACTTATAAATTAGATTATATACAAAATACAAGTCAGTAGAAATATGAAGTTTAATAAAAGGTAATATGTAAACAAGAAACATAATTTTGCATAAGAATGAGAAAATACATTAACTATTTACATTGTTTACAAAGGCCTGAAAAGAAATTATAAATACTATAAGCTAGTGAAATACATTTATGAAAGAATCATATAATATATCAAAGAGAGGTAAAGTCTATTTAGTAGGTCTTAATAAGAGATGAAACCTTTATCCAAGGGTCATTGATGAAACTCTTCAGACATGTTCTAAGTTCTTTGGTTCTGGTTTCTTAAATTATCAGGTCTTTTAATAAAGACAGGAAATCATCAAAAATTGGAAAGGTAGTAGTGTTCTATTTCCTTGTGATGCATTTTCTAGCTACTGTTAGAATTGTCCATAAGAAGTAAAAGTTGAATTTATTCATAGTATAACCTTCACTGACATTAAAAAAAGATTATTTTTTTGATTAAAGAAAAATTGTCTGTAAATAAAGCTGAAATAAATGCTTCAATTTTTTTTCCAGAAATGTAATAAATTAGAACAGTCATAGAAGATATGGAACCAATCTGTATTATGAGATGTTAGACTGCTCCAACAAGTAATATCAGATTTTTGTTTTAAATTTGGCAATTTTATCAGGGTTGTGAAAGCTCTATGTAAAAACTTCCAGGTAAATACACTCCAGTATTTACCCCAGGAAGTGGATTTTACAGAAGATAATAATTTAACTTTCTTTGCCTGAGAATAATTGAGGGGAAGGCCTCTGGTTATTATACTCTATTGTTTAGTAATTAAGGTGGTTGTATAATTTATTAAAATACTATATCATTTAGAGTTATTGTATAGCATTTCAGATATAAGAAAAATGAGAGAATGTTAATCCGAATTTTTAGTAATTATTCATAGATCTTGAGAGTAAGCAATTATACGTTGTAGTAGTAACCAATCTTATGACAAGTTATGTTCTTAGAAGATTTGTTGAGGGTGTAATGTTTTTAGATCTTTAATAAAATGTTGCTAGCATATACAATTGTTACTCTCCCATTCTTCAAAAAAAAATTAAATGTAGTTTATCTGAACATTTTTTTGTGATTTTGAATGGAACCAATAGGTCAAGCCAGGTTTTAATATCTGCATTACAATTTACTATTTTCCTAAAATTGTTGAAAATGGTATGAGATTTAAATTTGTAGGTTTTGTTACATTATACTCAATGGTATGGCAAAGAAAATACCAAAACTTACTGGAGAGATTACTGAAGAAAATTGTTGATGTTATGGGTTTTTCCTTTAGTATTATAGCTAAATGAAGGGATTTCCAATCAGAACTATAGTTTGGATCAATTCAATTGAAGAAAATCTTAAATAACAATGTTTGATGTAGGTGTCAATGGCAGGACATTTTATGCCACCACAGTCCCATGACCTAATATGATGTATATGAACAATCCTGGTTTTATTAGTATACCATAAAACGTTTATTAAAATTTTATTTTTGAGTCTAATAAAATTGTTTCCAGGATAGGTGTCATGTGCCAAAACAATGTACAGAATCTTAGGTGTAAGGGTCATTTTTAACAATTGTCAAAAGAGCATAGTATCCCATTTGCTTATATGAGTGTTTATAAAAGTATTATATTTTTGTAGTCAGCGCTTTTGTACGGCGCAATGGTGCAGCGGTAGCATTGTCACCTCACAGCAAGAAGTTCTCCTGTATGATTCTCAGCTAGGGTCTCTTCTGTGCAGAGTCTACATGTCCTTTCTGCATTCATGTGGGCTTCCTACGGGTTTCCTCCCATGTTACAAAGACATGCGTCTGAAGCATTTCTTCCCGGACCTCCGCTGAAAATTGACTCATTCCAAGTTGGACATTTCCAGTTAACAAATGTTAAATAAAGAAAAAAATAAATAAAAAATAGCCCATTTCTTTCATCTTTTCCATAGTATTACTCAAGACTATACCTAAATAATTTAGAGAGCTAACCTGTTCTCCAATAATAGTTTGATTAACCGATTGAGTTCTTCATTTATTATTGAGGATGACATGTTTAGATTTTTATTAAAATGGAGACCTGAATTTTTTTGAAAATTGTTTATTATTGTATTTAATTTAAGTAACTCTGTGTCTGATCTAGATTAAGATAAGAAAATGGCATTGGCAAATAGGGCTATTTTAGAGTTATATTGATTATAAATGTTGATACCTTTAATTTTTGGATTATTTCTTATTACTGGCATTAAACTTCTATAGTAAGGGCAAATAATATAGGGTATAGAGGACATCCTTGTTTAGTGTCTTTAGATATGGGTATACATTTTGAAATGAAAGGACCCAATTTGACGTAGGCTAAATTATCTATGCAGATGGCTCTTATCATAGAGATAAAAGACAATGGAAATGATAATGCTTCTAGTACTTCAAAAGATGATCCCAATTGACAGAATCAAAGACCTTTTCTACATCTAAACTGACTAGTAGTGCTTCTTAATTTTCTCTGTCTAGAAATTCAATCAAAGTTAGAATTCTTTGATATTGTCATGAGTACATCTTTTGTACATGAACCCCGTTTGATTATTATGCATCATTTCTGAAAGTGGGGCCTTCATTCTGTCAACAAGTATGGACATAAAAATGCTATAATCATTATTCAAAAGAGAAATTTCCAAATTTGTGGATCCTTGTCAGTTTTAAGAATGGGAGTGATCAAGGAGTATCTCCAGGAAGGTGGAGGCGGAATCATATTTTTAGATTGTACTTTTTTGAGGCTTATTCTGAGATCATCTGGAATAACCTTTAAATTAAGAGAAGCTCATTCTTCATCAATAAGATTTCTGTTTTAGTTGCTAGAATTATAATGTTTATCATAATGATACTTAAAAACCATCTAGAATATCATCTATGTCAGATACTGACATATTAATGCCTTCAAGTGATAGTTTGGGTCTATATCACATTTTCTAACTTTTAAAAGTTTGAACTTCATATGGTCAACACCATATGATTGAACTTCTAAAAGTTCAAACATTTCAACAGAGATCTCTGTACAGTGCAAAATGGGAAGATTTCCCTTTTCTGCACTGTAGTGTGATCTCAGAGTTGGTATCTTTAAACAGCGGGGGGTATGGGGTGCAGGGGGTCTTGCCTCCCCCTGCTTAAACAATTCAGGATGGTTTTTCCTTTGGCTTATTTTTTTTTATTACATTTTCGAACTTTTAAAAATGTGATCATATGGTATTGGCCATATGACGTTCAAACTTTTAAAACTTTGATTATGTAATATAGATGTGATAGTTTTAAGATATTGTTTGATTTGGAATGTAGTTTGGCTCTTACTAATAAATTATGCATATGTTTGGGAGTGAGAGCATAAGAGTTTTATTTCATCCTTTCTGTTGATCGGTTTGTTTTTGTCTAAACATATATATATATATATATATATATATATATATATATATATATGTTTTATTTAGTGCATCTCTTTCCTTTTTGTCATTTAACATTAAATGCATAGATTTGGATTTAAGAGTAGATAGCTGTGATTGTAAGTTCTGTGGTTCTGATTCCCACTCTTTTAGTTTATTGTTGTACCAAGCTACAGTTCTGCCATAAATATAAACCTTTAAAGGATCCCAGGCTATTATGTTAGTTACAGAATTATTATTTACTTCTAAAAAAATTGACTCTGGTAATAGCCAGGGTTGAAAAGTCTTTGAGCTTGGTATTCTAGTTACATGAGTTAATTTGGTAAAGTCCATTTGAATATCTAAGATAAGACAATCAAGATGAGATAAAGAGCAGGGAAGAATAGTAAAAGATTAGAGTTTAAGTTTCAGGTCATTGGAGACAAGTATTCTGTCTGTTCTAGTTTGAGTTTTGAACTTGTCATCAATATGTGAAAAACAAAGTGATTTATTATGCTTAGAGTTAAATGTATCTAAAAGACTAAGGGAGTCTATCCATTTTTAAAATTGTTTTGCAGTGGATGTAAGTCTGAGTGGATGGCTATTCGTGGTATCAAGGCTGTCTAGTATACAATTGATATCATCCCCTAAAATGAGATTTCCCTTCAAGACATTAGTAATAAGGTCACGATGACATTTTGCAGTTGACACCCCCAATCCTGGAAACCAATAAAAATTAGCTAGTGTCCAGACTCTGTTATTACATTTTAGGATGATAATGGCTAATAATCCCTCAGGGACTTCATACTTGTATAAAATTTGTGGGATGTATAACATTATTCCTCCATTAAATCACGACACCCCTACTTTTAGATTTATATGAAGCAGGAGCTAATATTATATAATTGTTAGGATTCCAAACATTTTTCTTTGTGGATTTAAAGTGAGTTTCCTGTAAGAATAAAAATTGTGATTTGTTTGCATTTAAATATCTTAACAGGTTTGACCTTTTCCTTGGATTATTGAGAGCATTAATATTTACAGAAGCTAAGGATAATGACATAGGGAATTATAAGAACAATTTACATAATAATTAGTGGTGACTGATTTCTTAATCATTAAATTCTTCCTACAAACTTGAGACATCTGAACTTTTACAACTTTACAAGTAGGAAAAATACATTTGCAAAAACAATTACTGTAGCTATAATATAAGGAATGATATAATTAGGCATGAATGTGGAAAAAAAGAACAATAGATTAAAAACCATAAATCATAGTTTAACAAAATTTGATGTTTTCCAGAACAAACATGGATTTATTAAAATTCCCAGTCTGAAAGATAAGCTAGAATCACTCAGACTGCTTTCCCTAGCCATCATAACTATATATATTAGCTCTGTTAGGTTCAAAAGATGAGACTTATACTACAAAGGTATAATTAGTATGGACAGTATATGTTTATGAGAGTAGATGATGATCAGTAAGAATAGTAAAATCCCAAACTTATTAAAAGAAATTAAACAATAAAACCATTAATTATAAACCTCAAGTTTTTTACCATATAATAATTAAATAGTGTTTATAAGGCTATGAAAGAATATAAGCATAGATTAATTTTAGGTGAGCTCTATTTTAGGTGAGCTCTATTTTATATAATAGAAAAATAAGCTTAGAGTTATACACAAAGAATACATGCATTGTTAGAGCTAGAATCATAAGAAACAAAAACATATTACTACACAGAAGTAACCTTTGTGAGTCAAGCATATTCTAATAAGAAACAGACAAAAAAAGCTTTAAGAGTACCTTATATATTCAATCTAGTATTTTCAAAGCAAACAAATGTTCACTATTAACAATTTTAAACTGAATGAAGATTTATATTTTAAAGGGCAAATCTAAATGATATAAAGCACATGAAGGAAGGGACTATGTGCTTTTTTTTTTTTTTTTTTTTTTTGGAAAAGTCATTCTTAGTGATGTCATATATACATACAAGCATCTATACAAATAGATAGTGTAGCTACCAGTATGCATATGCACACTGACTTACAAAAGCATTTGTGCATAAGCAATATGCATACTAGCATATATAATCATATTTACACTACATATGTGAATGCATATTATATGAACTGATACCTATAGCTGTATAAGCATAGCAATGCAAAAACCTACATAAGCATGCACATAGATAACTGCAAACATATCTATATATCAGTGTATTTGCTTTTCTATTTACCTATCTATCTACAAATAAGTGAAAATGTTATGTTAGCATGAATGATTACATATATGTCTCTCTATCTGCATCAAACCATCGGTTACCTGCTCAAAATGAGCATTTTAGCATTACTATGAAATGTGTAAAGCATTTGAAGTGATAGCTGACTGCCTAGGTAAAGTAAGTCCATTATTCAGTCCACATTAATTAATTCAGTCCACCTTAATTAATTTTTTAAATCTGGGCCACACGCATCCTCTGTGCACTACCCTGTGTCTAGGCTGCTGCTCTCACCTCCCATCACTCCCCAAGGTGTTTCCCCCTTCTTCACTGCCAGACAGAATATCCGTCCTTTCAAAGAGAAGATGTCTGTGGACACTCTGCTTGATCTATATTAAGTTTACTGAGACTCTATCTCCCTAAGGAGACTCAGTCCACTCCCCAAGGTGTTTCCCCCTTCTTCACTGCCAGACAGAATATCCCTCCTTTCAAAGAGAAGACACCTGTGGACACTCTGCTTCATCTATATTAAGTTTACTGGGACCCTATCTCCCTAAGGAGACTCAGTCCGCTCCCCAAGGTGTTTCCCCCTTTTTCACTGCCAGACAGAATATCCCTCCTTTCAAAGAGAAGACGTTCGTGGACAGTCTGCTTGATCTATGTTAAGTTTACTGGGACTCTATCTCCCTAAGGAGACTCAGTGTATGTAATCTGTCTTACATATGTTTTCTAGCATCTACCTAACTTGAGCAGCATTCTACCTCGGTGCGTGTGAAAGTAGCCTACCACTGGTCATTGCACAGCCCCCCAACCCCAACCTTGGTTTACAGTCTACTCCCCACAATTACCTCTATCTAATCTCTATAAACCTGACTTCTCTGTGGAACCTCTTCTCCTCTGAGCTCACCTCCCTCCTTTTTCCACTAGGTGGCAGCATACTCCTAATAAAAAGACCAGCAATAATTCCCTCTCCCTGCTCCACTAACTTACTCTGCCTAGAAAGTGTCTCTGCCCTTCACTAAGAAATCTGTAATTTTACCTCCCCACACTTATATACTTGCTTCTAGAGAGTTTTCCACTAACTAAACATAAAGTACTAAGTTTTATACTACAAAACAAAGTTTGCAACCATATACCTGCACCCCCGCAGTAGTTCTCCTTCTCCAGCCTCAGGTCACTGATTGTTTTTCGGGCCTGCCCACCTTCTTGGCTCTACCTCCCTCCCCCTTTCTCCTCAACCTTCCTAACTCTCCCCTACTTATCCCCTCCCCCTAGGCTTATTCCCACCCTGAATGTTATTTCACAAAACGATATCTGAGGCGCCATTTTTAAATCTGGGCCACACGCGTCCTCTGTGCACTCGGCCCTGTGTCTAGGCTGCTGCTCTCACCTCCCGGTAAGTGTAGCTCAAGAGGAATTGAAATTAAGTATTAACAGAGTCTAATGTATCTATGCTTATAGCGTATATGCTACTAAAAGCTTCTGAAACTCTCTAATCATATCACTGTTTAACTTTGCTTTATTATACTTGATGTGTACTGGCTGCTATGAACTACTGACACTATATAATGATTTTAATGCCTTTAATATTGCTGTTTAAAGTTCTATAAATACCCTACCTCACCTTGGAATCAGGTTTGGGTCTCTCTCTGCTCAGGTTCAGCAGTGTGCATTTCTGTATTTGTTCCCTTTGCTTAGCGTCTGCATTTTTGTGTCCATATTGACTGGCTTTTGGATAAGGTTTACCAATTCTCTGGTAGAAGCAGCGTGTAATTTAATGTGCTCTGCTCTTTTTGTGCTTAGTGTAAGCTTGTTTGTGCCTGTTAACCTGCATTTGAATCTGCTCACAACGCTAATATATTACCGAGCCTTATTGAGGCGTCTGTTAAGCAGCATTAGACGCTGCACTCAACACTAGTGTCTTGACGTATTTTAATGTTTGTCGTTAACAATATTTCATGATCCTAGTGCTCCCCCATTGCCTGCTCTCTAATTTTTTGCTTAGTGTAAGCTTGTTTGTGTCTGTTAAGCTGCATTGAAGTTGCTCACAATGCTAATATATTAGCGAGCCTTATTGAGGCATCAGTTAAGTAGCATTAGACGCTGCACTCAACGCTAGTGCCCTGGCGTGTTTTAATGATTGTCGTTAACAATAGCTCAGGATCCCAGTGCTTCCCTATTGCCCAGGAACAGAAACTGTTCTCTGTATACTCAGAGATTACTTTTTCTATCTGCTAACTCGGCTCCCAACTCTAGAAATCTCAGCAACCATTGATTTCAATTAGTTAACAGCTTAACAGTGTATTTTTCCTGTAAGACTCGGCTCCTAATATTAAAACCTTAGCGACCATTGATTTTCAACCTGCAGCTGCCTTATTTAACTGCCGACACATCATTCTTAGCTCCAGAATCAAAGTGACCATTTGATTCATCAGTAAACTGCATAAAAGTGTCTTTTTATCTATAGACACGACTTTTTACCTCTAAACACGTTAGCGGCCATTTATTTTTGTAACCTGCAATTGCATAATAGTATCTTTACCTGCAGATATGATTTTTTTATCTTAGAACAGTAACAACCATTGCCTTTAAACTTGCTACTGCATAATCAGTGTCTGTTTTCCACCTAACTGAAGTCAAAATACTATTGTCTGCTGTTTTAGCAACATAGTCTCTGTAGTATTATAGGCATTGCGTTGTTGCTGACTTGTATTTATATATTGCTATTCCCTAAGGCCTGCCTCAACTAATTGTCTTTATGTGTTTAACTGAATGTAATAACTGTTTTGTTTTTCATGTTGTTACTGCTTTGGATTATTCTCCCACCTAGGAATATTTGCTTTAATTATTGCTATTTGAAAAACAAAAACGGTCTCTGATTATCTAAGCACCTGTAATCCTGTTACCTATCTATTGTTTGCATGCTGAATTGTTGTATGAAGTTTATCTTGATATGATTAGAGAGTCCTTTGTACTTTTTCTCTTTACCTTCAGTAGTTTCCCCACTCTCCCTCTACTGTACCTGTGCTATCTGCTAGGTGGCAGTCTCCTCTTCTGCTTTTTCTTAGCTTTGTTTCTCTACCTCTGCTTCTCCTTTTACTATTTCCACACTCACCATCTGCCTTATCCTACCTGACCTACTGCCTATCTCCCTTCATATTGTTCTGTTCTTACCCCTTTACTTGCCTTTTTGTTACTTCTATACTTGGACCTGCTCCTTCTCCATTCTATACTCTCTGCTTATACTCTTATACTGCCTTCCTCTAATCTACTTTCTTTCTCTAGTGTACCTAGTCTGTATTCCTTCAATCTCTCAACTATCTTCCATACTCACCTTCCTTTACTGATTGTCTACTTTCCTATCTCTCCTTCAGTTTTTTCTACCCGCTCCGTTCGCCCTGCGGGCTCACTCCGCTCCCCTCCCTACCCCCAATTCCCACCCACCCCCAGGGGTCCTACATTTAAACCTATCTAGACACTCCCCCTACCTCTACCATCCTATCAGCTTTAATCTTTTTTCCCTCTCTTGTTTTTTAAACCCCACCCCTCACCTCTCCCCCTTTTATCCCAATATCTCTCCCTGACCTTTTACCCTCCCTTATTAGTTCAACCTATTATTTCACTCTACATCTTGCCCACAAGATTCCATAATCCTGTCTTACACACTTCCTACTCTACTTCCTTCGTATTTCACTTTCTGAAACTTGCTACTTACCTATTTAGCCTTATTTGCCTCTACCTTACCTTTCCTCTATAATGCCTACCACCCATTTTACTATACCTATACTCTCACTCTTACTCTTAACTATCCTACTCTCAGCCTAACTTCTTACCTTCTTTGAAAACCAACTTTTTATCCATCCTACCTACACTCAAAAACAAACCTTAACTTACCCTTCTACTAATCTCAACTCATACCCCATCATTTCCTACACCCCAGATACCTTCTATCCAAATACCATAGACTCTCCCATATTAATTATGTCCTAACTACTGACAAAAAATTGAAGCTTCAAATCCACCTAATAAACAACTCATTAACTAAACTTATTTATCTCACCTTACAAGATGGAGACATCCATCCTAACCCAGGACCAAGAAACCCCTTATCCCAAACTTCTAGATCAAAAACTAATAATATTCTCCTAATAGGTCATCTCAACATTCAAAGTTTAAATAACAAAGTATCACACTTCCATGCACTCCTAGACACCCACTCTTTCGATATCCTCTGCCTCTCAGAGACCTGGCTAAAACCTGATACCAAAGATACTGCCATTTTACCACACGGCTACAATATAGCTAGACTTGACCGTTTAAAACGTAAAGGTGGTGGAGTTGCAATCCTCTATAAGAATCATTTAAATATCACCACCCTGCCTGTAGACCCAACTCAGGATAGCAAAGCAGAAATCATTATTACAAAACTACAACTGAACTCTAAGAAAGTGCTTTACATAATTTGTATGTACATATCACCTGGTAACAATATACCCACTTTAGAAGCCTTGCTCAACTGGGTATCCACTACTTACCCCCAAGAAACTGTAATTCTTGGTGACTTTAACATAGACTGGAAAAGTATTAATGCTGAAAATCCTACTTCTCACATTATCCTTCATGGTTTCTCCCAAACCATGACCTCAACCACAAGAATCAATAAGCCTAATAATAAAGACAGCATTCTTGACTGGATACTTATAAACAAAGACAAACAATTTTATTATGTAGGAACCCTGCCAGATGATATCAGTGACCACTGTCTGACTTATATTACAAGAGACAAAATTTAATTTCCAAACCTCCCAAACATTAGAAAAGTTCGCTCAACCAAACATTTTAACATAGATTTATTTCAAGCTGAACTAAATTCATGTAACTGGAACCCCTTAAAAACACTTCCTCTGGAAAATGCAGTATTATACTTTAATACTACCTTCTTATCCATTCTTGATAAACATGCCCCCGAACGTACTGTCAGAATGAAACCGAACATTGCCCCCTGGCTCTCTAAAGAAACTAAAAACTTAATTCTCTCCAGAAACAAAGTATGGGCTTTATGGAGACACCATAGAAATAACCCTGATCTTATCCACTTCCGTCAGCTTAGAAATCTGACTAAAAAAGCAATTATTACTGACAAAAAAAACTTTTACTGTAGACTCCAACAAACAAACCATAACAACCCCAAACAGTTCTGGTCTTCAATCAATAAACTCCTTTCCCCAGGAACAACCAAAACTCCCACCCCTCTTAATGCTGACCCAGACAACCCCCACCAAACTGCTAATACTTTTAACTCTTTCTTTATTGACTCTATCCAAACCCTAGCCAGACAAATGAACATCAACTATGTCTCCCCTCCAAGTAACCCTATGGACCCATCCTATAACTTTACACTACAACCTATCCCCACATCGTTTATCCACAGACTTATTAACAAACTTAAACCTTGTACTCCTTCAGCTGACAAGCTCCCATCTCTCTACCTCCAAAGGGCTGCCAAGGTGATTGCATACCCTATATCCATACTCATAAATAGGACAATCCAAGAAGGAACCATCCCTGAGATCTGGAATGTTTCCCATATTATTCCATTACATAAAGGGGGTAACTCTATCGATTACACCAACTACAGACCAATTGCTCTCCTTTCCCCATTAGCAAAACTTATGGAAAAATGTATTCACCGGCAACTCCTACAACATCTCACTCTGCACAACATAATAGCAAACTGTCAACATGGCTTTAGACCTCATCACAGTACTACCACTGCTCTCTTATCTTTTGTAGAAACCATCAATAAGAATCGTAATAACAACCTTCTCTCTTCTGCTCTCTTTATTGACCTCTCCAAACCATTCGATATGGTCAACCATTCCACCTTAATTAACATACTTGAATCCCTCTCCTTTGACAACCTTACCACTAAATGGTTTAAATCTTACCTTAGCAACAGACAACAAGCAGTTCTATGGGGAAATCAACTCTCTTCTCTCCTACCCATAAACATTGGTGTCCTCAGGACTCCATTCTTGGGCCACTTCTGTTCTCCCTTTTCATTAATGATCTCCACTCTGCTATCCCTCAAGCTACCTGCATCCAATATGCAGATGACTCTACCCTTATCTGCTCTGCTTCTTCTCCTTCTGAACTCTGCTCACTTACTCAAAAGATCTTCAACTTAGTTGAAACATGGTTCTATAAACGTTCCCTCCTACTAAATGCCAAAAAAACTAAACTTCTTCTCTTTACTCCCACCACCCGATCCCCTTCCTTACACTTCACCATTTCCTCTAATAATGCCACAGTTATCACACCCGATCCTACAACAAAACTGTTAGGAATAACCATTGACAATAATTTCTCTTTTGATCAAGATATTAATCACACCATTAAATCAGTCAACAGAAAAATAGGATCCTTATACCAAATTAAACCCTTCCTAACTGTATCTGCTAGAGCCAAGATTGCCCACTCCCATCTATTGTCAACACTTCTCTACGCTTCACCTATATTTACCAACCTTAAGAAAGCCAACCTTAATAAACTGTCTACATGCTACAATAACATCGGCCACTTCGCCACTGGCAACCCCTTCAGAACCCACCACTGTATTAACCTGAAACAACTAGGCTGGCTGGAATTCCAAAACCTTCTGCTCATCCCCCAACTGAACATTGCCCACAAAATACTGCACCAGCCTTCAAACACCCCTATACTCTCAGAACTTTTAATCCCATACAATAATCTCAACTCCCTTCGTTCTTCTAGAAAACTTATGGCTAAATTAACAAAGTCCAATAACTCAGCTGGTGACTCTCTTTTTTCTAGTACAGTAGGAAGAAACTGGAATCTACTACCCAGTGACATAACACTAATCTCATCACTGCCCCTCTTCAAACAAAGAATAAAAGAACACTTGAAAAGTCATTGGCTCTGTTCCTGCACTAAACCTGACTAAATTTCTACCCCTCTCTATCTCATACTTCCCCCACATCTCTCTCCCTCTTCCCTGAACAACTATCTTTTTTTTCACATACCTCTTTTCCTCTTCACTGAAAGTTTGTTTAATCCCTTCTTATCCTTTCTTTTTTACTTTACTCTTACTTTCCTCCCACTTCTCCTCCCTACTCACCTTTCCCTGATTTTTGCTTCTTTGTAGTTTAGTTTGTTTATAGGTAATGATATTAGTTCCTATTTGTAAATTGTTTTTGCATGCTAACTTTTCTTTATTGTCTTTACATTTATCCTGGTGTTTTTGTTGTATTTGACTTCAAATGTTGTATGTTTTTTTTGTATATACTGTGGAGCTTTTCTCCCCGGGCCTCTATTGAAAATGGATATGTATCCAGCTAGACTAGCCCGGTCAACAAATGTAAAATAAATAAAATAAATAAAAAAAATAAAAATTATCATAGCTTGTGGACCTTCTACTGCACAACTGTTTCCACCTTTCATTTATCCTACCTCTCTGCTAGATTATTCTCTCTCCCTCAGACTGCACTTCTGTCCCTTCTCCCTTTCTCTCCTCCTCTCACTCCAGACTGTAAAACACCTTCCTCTACTCTGCATCCACTACTTCCTGCACTCTCCTCTTTCCTATTTTTTCCACCACCCCATTTTTTTAACTGTTTGTTTTAATCACTCTTCTTTTCAGCCGCTCCCCAAGGTGTTTCCTCCTTCTTCACTGCCAGATAGAATATCCCTCCTTTCAAAGAGAAGATGTCTGTGGACACTCTGCTTGATCTATATTAAGTTTACTGGGACCCTATCTCCCTAAGGAGACTCAGTGTATGTAATCTGTCTTACATATGTTTTCTAGCATCTGCCTAACTTGAGCAGCATTCTACCTCAGTGCATGTGAAAGTAGCCTACCACTGGTCATTGCATATGTCCCCCCCCAACCACAACCTTGCTTTACAGTCTACTCCCCACAATTGCCTCTATCTAATCTCTATAAACCTGACTTCTCTGTGGAACCTCTTCTCCTCTGAGTGCACCTCCCTCCTTTTTCCACTATGTGGCAGCATACTCTGAATTCTCCAGCCTCAGGTCACTAATTATTTCTCAGGCCTTCCTGCCTTCTTGGCTCTTCCCGCTCCGTTCGCCTTGTGGACTCCGCTCCCCTACCCTGCCCCCAATTTCCACCCGCCCCCAGTGGTTCTAAATTTCTCCCCTGCCTACTAGTCCCACCCTCTTCACCAACCAATCAGGATACACCTTTCCCCCTCCCCTTCCTCCACCCTTCCTACTTCTCTGCACCACCCCCCCAACACACCTAATATCAAATCTCCCTCTCTTTCTATGTTTTCTGTCTCCAATTACCATGCTAAGCCTTCCTTCCAAAGTCCTACTCTTCTCATCCTTCCCCTTCCTTCTACTATTTCTATAACAAATCATCTCCTATACTGATTTCTATTTACTCTCTCCTCCTTTTACTCCCCAGCTCCACCTTACATCCCACTTCCACAACATCTCAGCTTCTCTAATTCCCTCCCACCCTCTCTTTCTCTTAAAAGTAAAATTTTTCCCTATCTCAAACAATAACTACAAACTTAAACCAAATCACTACCAGCCTCTTCTATCAAAATACAAAACTAATAAACGTAACCCCAATCCCACTTTCCCTCACTTAGCTGGCGATATACACCCTAATCCAGGTACAAACTTCTCTCCTACAAATCACCCATGCACCAACAACATATCCTCTAATAAAAACCTCAAGTTCCTCACTATCAACGCCCAAAGCTTAAAAAATAAATTAATCCTCTTCCATGCCTGGCTCACTCGCAACTCTCCTGACATAGCAGCCATCTCTGAAACCTGGCTAAAACCTCACATTAAAGACTCTGAATTCCTACCTCCAGGATTTCATTCTCTCTGATATGACAGCCCTAATAGAAGAGGTGGTGGAGTTGCTTTAATCTACTCCAACCTCTTGACTATGACCCCATACCCTAACCCCATCCCTTCTTTCAATAATGCTGAACTAGTAATTGGCATACTAAAAATAAACAACCACAATAGCATCTGCATTATTTCTGTCTATGTTCCTCCTGGTAACAATACCAATACACTGGAAGACATCCTCTCATGGTCCTCCTCCAATATTAAGCTAGAAACCTTCATTTTGGGAGATGTAAACATTGACTGGGAAACATCAGTAACCCTAATCCCTCTATAACTATCAACCTATTCAACTTCACTCAATGTACTAACTCCATTACTAGACCTAGCAAAACTAATCCCCCTGGCACCATACTTGACTGGATCCTAGTATCTCATCCTAACAAAGTTATAAAATCTGGTGTCACTCCTGACTCATTAGGAGACCACCTCCCCGCCTTCTCCATTCGAGCCACTCCCACCTCCCCACACTCTCACCACTACATTCAAACTCGTAACCTAACTAACTTTAATCCTACTTCTTTCTCTAACTCCCTTAAGCTAACTAACTGGAACCCCCTAAAAACACTGCCATTAGATGATGCCATTGACTATTTCAATTCTGCATTCATAACTGTCCTTAACTCCCTAGCTCCTATAAGAAGAAAAAGAGTTAAAACAAAAAACACCCCTTGGCTCACCAATGATACAAAAAAGATTATGCTACAAAGGGATAAAACCTGGAAAGCCTACCTTAAACACAAACAGCCTGAAATCTTCCTTAAGTTTAAGCAGTTAAGAATCCTTGCCAAAAAAACTAGTCATTACAGATAAAAAGTCTTATTACATCAAACTACAAGAAAACCATGCAAGAAATCCCAAAAATTCTGGATTCTATTAATTCCGTCCTTAGGCCAGGTACAAAAAACAACCCCTGTCCTGATACCAGCAAATCTGACCCAGAAATTGCCTCACTATTCAATTCCTTCTTCCATTGCTGAGCTAACCAAGACTTTCACCAACAACAACCCTCCTCCCCTCCCTGCTCAATCTTCCCTTCCCTCCCCCGTCCTCTTTTGAACTCAAACCTGTATCCACCAACCTAATAAAGAAACTGCTCCATAAACTAAAGCCTTGCTCCAATGCCCCTGACAGCATTCCATCCACCTTCCTAAAAATAGCTTCTGACGCCATTGCTCTACCTATCAGTATCCTAATTAATAGGTCTCTACTCGAATCCTATGTATCTAAACTATGATGCTCTGCTTTCATTCTTCCTCTCCATAAAGGTGGCAAAAATTGTAATGTCTCCAATTTCCGCCACATAGCCATCCTCTCCCCTATATCCAGAATCCTTGAAAAATGCATCCACCTGCAGCTCTTGCCATTCCTTACCAAACACCAACTACTCTCGCCTACCCAACAAGGCTTCTGCCCAGGACACAGTACTAACACCGCCCTTCTCTCCTTCTCACATTCTGTCAATTCTGCACGTGACTCCGGTAACATAGTATCCTCCATTCTACTAGACTTATCCAAAGCTTTTGACACCATCTCCCACACCCACCTTCTAAATCATCTCTCTAATCTCAACCTTAGCCAAAAAACTCTTTCCTGGTTCTCTAGCTACCTTTCAAACCGGTCCCAATCTGTGAAATGAGGCCAAGCCACCTCTACTTTCCTTCCTACCCCTACCGGAGTACCTCAAGGTTCCATACTTGGCCCATTACTATTCAATGTCTTTATTAACGACTTCCACAAAGCCAATACCAACACCACAATTTTGCAAAATGCTGATGATTCCACTTTGATCTGCTGCTTCTCTAACATAACAGAACTCCAAGCTCTAACACAAAGTGCTTTTTCAACCGCTGAAAACTGGATGCTCCAAAATCACCTCTCCCTAAATGCAAACAAAACTAAGATCCTCCTTTTCTTCCCCTCTAAATCCTCATCTCTTGATAAAAACTCATTTCAAATTACCAGCCTTAACAACTCCACTATCGAGATCGTAACCTCCATCAAACTTCTTGGTGTTACAATTGATGACCAACTAAAATTTAATACTCATATCCAGCTAAACATAAAAAAACACACATAAAACTCGGCTTACTGTATAGAAACAACCACTTTCTCTCTCCTCCCACCAGGCTAACCCTTGCCTCTACCTACCTCTTTCCCTCTCTACGATATGGTGCTCCTCTGCTCACTAATTTATCATCCACACTTACCTCCAAATTGGAACAATGTTACAACAAAATCTCCAAATTTGCCACAAATGCCAAATCCTCCTCTCATCACTGCACCTCCCTTCACTCTCTAAACTGACTTGAACTCCCCAATCAACTTGACTTTCTCCAAATCACCACAGCCCACAAATTATTGTTCCATCCTACTAACTGCCCTGCTCTTTCCAATATTTTACAACCTTATACCCCCCTTAGATCTTCTCACCAAAACCTGATCACAGTACAAAATCCCAAGCACCCAGCAGGTCAGCTTCTCTTATCCTTTACCCTAGCTAAAAAATGGAATGCCCTGCCCACCTCACTAAGAACCTGCAACAACCTAAATAACTTCAAAATCCAACTTCATTCTTACCTCTATCAAAATAGGATGTGCAACTGTGCTCTTCAGCCCACACCTCTCTAGCTATCTTCCCCCTTCTCTCCAGGCTAACCTCTTTACCTTCCTAACCTTTTTTAAAATATTGATTGCACAGGTAACTAAACAGTAAATTCTTGTTTTTATACTATATGCTTTTTTTTTTCTTTCCTCCTGAACATAATAGAAATTGTTAGTATTTTTTGCTATTTGTAGCAATCTGTTATTTGTAATTGCAAACTGTGTTTGAATTTTTCATGTAATTAAAATTGTTGTTTCCTGTGGAGCTTTTCTCCCCGGACCTCCACTGAAAATGGGCCCCCAAGCCCAGTGGACTTCCCTGGTAATCAAACTGAAATACATAAATAATTAAAAGGATAAGAAATATTAAGCATTTATAAAATTGATATTTAATCTATTAAAATAGTTGTAAAGCCATTTTAAACAAAAAGAGAAACTAACCTTATTAAAGCCACTTTAAACAAAAAGAGAAAGTAACCTTATTACACAACACAATTCCAGACGCTTTTGGATATAAACAGAATGTTTAGAGCAGGGGGTGCATGTCTAATACAGTTATCGTTGTTTTCTGTGAGTTACAACAAAAAGGACTAGACTGGAAGCTTCTGAGCATACTGAGAAGAATCAGCATGGTTTAAAATGGCTTGTGAGTCTTCTTGAGTTAAGAAAAGCTTCTCCTTGAACTAAAAAAAAATGTTATAACAGAAACTACTATTTAACAAAGTGAAAATGAAAAAATACTGTTAAAAATGGTGCCACAAATACTTGTGGTAATTTTCCAAGTATTTTCAGTTGAACTTTCAGTTCTGTCATTGATTTAACATCAACCAGACTGTTTTGAATTGAAATAAGTTAACAATACTGTTGTTTAAGTACTTTAAGCATTTAAATTATGTTTTACATATGAATTAATAAAGAAGACCTGTGGTGGTGGTGCTGTGGTAGCGTTGTCACCTCACAATAAGATGTTGTCCTGTTCGATTCTCAGCTAAAGCGTCTTCTGTGTGGAGACATTCGTGAATGGGCATACCTTCGTTGAAGGTTGTGCATCAGGGCTGGCAACTCGGCACGTAAAAATCTACTGCCAATCATTAGCAGACTGGAGTTCCACTGTGGCGACCCCTAACCGGGAAAAGCCGAAAGACACAACAACACAACAATATGAATTAATAAAGAAGCATAAAATTACATATTGAAGTAATTTGTCATGCAGAGAGAAAAAACCCTCTTCAATTTTTTAAAGACTTTTAAATATATTTGGTTCATTTATTAAGAAATAAAAGCAAATTGTTTACCTGAAGTAAGCAAAAGATTTTCAACCATATTCATTCAGATTTTCTTGATAAAGCATCATAAATTAGCATTCTATGGTTTATATTGGTTAATGCTTCAGAATTATATTCAAGTGCAAATGTAAATACAATGTATCCAGACTGAGAGTCTATTTACTAGTAATGTCTTTCGGCTTTTCCTGGTTAGGGGTCGCCACAGCAGAACTCCGGTCCACTAATGATTGGTAGTGGATTTTTTCGGTGCCGAGTTGCCAGCCCGACACCCATCCTTCAAAGAAGGCACATCCATTCACGCACACACCTACCTGCATGTCTTTATATGTCACTCGACCATGGGGAGGACATGCAGACTCCACACAGAAGGCGTTCCAGACGAAAATCGAATGAAAGAACCTCTTGCTGTGAGGTGGCAACGCTAACCACTGTACCACCGCAGCCTCCTGCTTCAAAGAAAGGGGAAATGGTAAAGAAATTTGTTATTTAGTAGTAGATGCTTTGATAGATTTACTTGCTGTAGCAGTTGAAGTATCAGTCTTTTTTTTTTTTTTTTTTTTTTTCTTTTTAGCATCTGTCCATGAGTTTTTCTCTGAAGTTCTCTTTAAGGAAGCTAAAGAGCAGTCCATGTCTTCAGAAATACTGATTCAATTGATGTTTGTTATGAAGGTAGGTGCTTCATCTAAATTGTTAAAGGTTCTTATTCCACTAGAGAGTTGCATTTTGATTTTTGCAGGATACATTATCTGTGCTTTGATGTTATTTTGTTTTAAAAGTTTAACCAGTGGCCAGCATTTTTTCTCATATCTAAAACTTTAGTTGAATAGATATTATCAAACTTGATATGACTTTGACTGAATTTTAAAGGGGCTTTCCTCCAAGCAGTTTTGAACACCAGTTCCTTGTCTAAGTAAGAAAGGAATTTTATAACAATAGATCTTGGTGCAGCTTAAGAAGAAGTAGGTACTGGTTTACCAATAGCTCTATGAGCTCTCTGTATTCCATAGGAGAAGCCTTCCTGTAAATCTAATATTTTAGGGATCCAATGAGTTCAAAAAATAAATAATGTCCTCACCTTTGGTTTTCTCTGGCAACCCAAACATTTGTGTATTACACCTCCTCTCCCAGTTCTCTAGATCATCAGTCTTATTCAGTAACCAGTTATTTTGCTTAAGAATAAAATCAGTGTGTAATTCATCCTCCTTAAGTCTCCCATCTATATCAGTTAATGCTGTTTCCATGCCCATTATTTTGTTCTGATGCTGTTGGAAAAGTTCCTTGAAGACTTCAATTTGTTATGAACTGTTCTCCCTTAAGTTCTCCAGTTTTTGTTGTAAACCATCTATTATTAAGGATAGTGTCTGTAAAGTGGAGGGCACCAGTTGTAGTTCTTTCCTCAATGCTAAATCAGTTTGAGAAAACTTGGAGCTGTTCATAATTCTTCAGAGTAAGTCTCAGATAATTAGACAGGTAATGTTTAAAATAACTTTACCAAAATTTGTAGAGTTGAAGTAAAGACTAGTATTAATAAGATTTATAAAAAATACCAATAACTTGTAGACTAATTTCTGTCTAAATAGTTCGTTTTACAGAGCTTAAAATAAGTGCGGCACTCAGATGGCCATCTTGGCTCTGCTCCCCAGTGGATAGTGTTCTGAAGGAGCAACTATTCATTTCAAGGAAAATGTTTCTTAAAAGTCCACATGTGGATGTAGATATAGGCAGGCCAAAAAAAAGGGAATGATGAGACTCAGGAAGTCAAGAGATTCACTTATGGAAATGGCAGAATTAATAAAAGAAAATATATAAATAAGAAGGCTTAGTAAGTATAGATTTTCAAGAAATGTATCCCCATAGATGTGATACCTAGAAAAGGAGGCAGTTACGGATATAAAGAGAGGAAATTAATAGTAATTAGGATGATTATTCTGAAAGTCAGGGGAGGAGGTTTTATTGCTATTATGAACAGAGACTAGTTTTGCTGAACATATCAATGAAAAAAAGAGTTAGCCCCCTGCTCTTTGTGTTCATTTGTAAAGAAAATGTGTGATGATGTTGTATAAATATCAAATCATTTGAAAGTGTAGTTTTGATACTGTTATAATACATAAATATATGTTATGGAGCAAAAGCCCGAGCTTGTCTTTTTTCTTTATATTGGTTGTTGTATTCAATTTTCAACAAAAAAGTGGTGTTTATGAAAAAAATCTACATTTGCAGCTCATTTCCCCCTACACACAAATGCATTGTCCTAGCAGCCCCAGGCCCTTATCACTTTTTCACTTTTGCAGCCATTTGTTATACCTCCTAATTCTCTCATTTTTAGCTTGCTGTTGGCTGTACAGGTAGCACATCTGAGAATGCTCATGCAGTTTTATTTTAAGGCTTCTATGCTATTCTACCCATTTTACCTTTTGACCTTCTGATATGGATGACCGCTTTTTACTTCTGTCTTCCATTCTGCTTGTCTTGTGGTGTTGGTTCTTAAATGGCCAGCTCTGAGTTTGCCTACAATGCATCCCTTATCACTGCTGCCTGCTACTGTCCCTTAACCTTGGCTTCATTCTTCTAGTCACCCTCTCTTTCATTGTTGCCTCCACCATTTTTAATTCCTTTCCTTCACTATTACCCCACTTACCTGTATTCCATATACAGTCTTTGGCAGTACCTTTTTGTCCGCTACTTTTCCTGCCTACATTTCCCCATCCCAGCCTGTCTCTTGGACTCCTTTTGTCTCCTTCTTTCCAGTTCCTCCCTGTTCTATCTTATTTAACCAGTTAGTCTACTACTACTACTACTACTACTACTACTACTACTACTACTGCTGCTACTACTACTACTGCTACTACTACTACTGCTTCTACTACTGCTACTACTACTACTGCTACTACTACTACTACTAATACTATAACTACTGCTACTACAACTACTACTACTGCTGCACCTGCTGCACACCTGCTGCTACTACTGCACTACCACTGCTACCACTGCTGCTGCTACTGCTGCTACCACTACTACTGCTACTGCACCTACACACTACTGCTGCCACCACTGCTGCTACACTACCACTGCTGCTGCTACTACTGCCACTGCTACTGCTACTGCTGCTACTGCTACCACTGCTACTGCTGCTACCACTACACTGCCACTGCTACTACTACTGCTGCTACTACTACTACTACTACTACTACTGCTACTACTGCTACTACTGCTACTACTACTACTGCTACTACTACTACTACTACTACTGCTACTGCTACTACTGCTACTACTGCTACTACTACTACTACTACTACTGCTACTACTGGTACTACTACTACTACTGCTACTACTATCTCTAATTTCAATTCACCCATTGTCGTGAAGTCCTCCATCTTCTGTCATGTTCATTATTTTATGCCAGACTGCTACTGTATATTATAATCATATCAACCATCTCCTTCCCACTCTTATTGTCCAGCATGTCCCGTTTCTGCCATGGTACCACATTCTTGGATCTCTCGGTTTGTTTCTTTTTGTTATTATTGTTTTTGATTGCATGGCATATCCCTCTTAGGTAAATAACTATGCCAGCCTACCTTAAATGTTATTCCTGTCCTGCTAAGAAAATATTTTCAGCATACAGTTTTAATCAGTTTAGACATTTTTATCTTTCATGTGAATGGCTTAGCCAAAGGACAGATAGATAGATAGATAGATAGATAGATAGATAGATAGATAGATAGATAGACAGATAAACAAATAAATAACTAAATTGGAGCCTTTAGCTCTTTACAATAATGTTTAATTATTACATCACATAGATGAATACCATAAAATGATAAAAAAAAGCTACTAGCCAACCATACCATATACTTCCAGTACTGGAATAACCCAAAGTGTTGCTTAAAACACTTCATCCTTATCCAATTATTAAATTTTAAATTCTTATAAAAAGAATCATCATACTCCAATATACTAACCAAAAACATTACATTGAAATATTTCAAATCATTTGTTCCCACTTGTATAATTGTCAACACAAACCACTGGGATGTTAACGTAGTTTAATTGCAAAAATAATATTACAAGTTCTAGTATTTGAAAGAAAAAAAAACAACATTCAATCTACTTTTGCTATAAATCAGTTTAAATTTTTAACAAGCACAGACTAGTAAAATTTCCTTCCTCTTGCAATTGTTTTTCTTCTTCTTCTTCTCCTACTTAGGATTATTATTATTATTTTTTGTAACGACAGACAGTCATGGATGACTGAAGTATTTTTGTCTCAAAGCCCCATGTCTCATAATAAGGCTAACATCCAGTCCCAGAAATGTATTTATATATTTATTTGTTGGTTGGTTGGTTGGTTGGTTTATTTTTGGTGACTGGGCACGTCTAACAGGACACTACACTTTGAAGTGGAGTCCAGGACAGAAAACAAAATCATGCCAAAACATAATAAGTAAAACTTTCACAGTACAATTTAAAGATAGGTACTGTACAGACATTTTATGCAAAGAGATCAAGGGAGAAAGAGTAATGCTCTCTTCATCTTGGGTTCCATTAACTTGAGACAAAAGTATGCAGCCAAAACAGGTATTAATTGAATGAATTGTATTCTGTGGTTTTTACAGTAATAGTATTCCCATTTAACATGTACTGGTATAAAAATATGTAAAAGATAAAGGTCCATTTACTAGAGAGCACAATGATGACATCCTAAGTAAGGAATGTGAAAACAAATATTAATATTTTTCTCAACAGTTTAAGAATTGCAAACCTGAGGTATAGACCTGTTAAGACTGGTGAAAGTAACAATTGACTCTATGCACCAATATCATATAGAAAATGGGGAAATGTGAATTTATGGTGACATTGGAAGTAATCTTGTGAACATAAAGACCTTGTTGCTTTATGTTGCGTCTCCGTTATACTGTATATCAAATGATGTTTGCAAACATGTAAAATAAAATTATATATTTTCTTGCTTATTCAGGAAAAATATGTGTTTTGATGCATACAGCACAGCTTTCTGTTGGCAATTGAATTAATATGATCTGAAGGTTAAATCATTCATTTGCAAACCAGTTTCTGCTTGTTCTCTTTTGCACAGCACAGCTTTTCGATCAGCTATACCATGTTATCTCTTCTTTTCTTTTGAGTGAAAAAGAATACCAGATTCTATGTTTTTATTATTATATGGATTAGTAATCATTAAAACAAATATTTTGGCTTTAAATGTACCAGTTTTGACATTGTAGCATATCAAATTATTTACCTTCAACATGAGAAATACTTTAAGTAACTTTTTAGAGTTAAAGCTAATTTTAGAGGTGAGCCTTGCACTACGTTATTACAGTCCAAGAGAGAATAATACTTTACAATATCGACGTACGCATCAAACCACATCTTGGACAAATTTCAATGTAAAAAAAGGTTAAATGGAAACCATGTTACTTATGAAATATGTTTTGTATAAAATGATGACAAGAACTATGTGATATATTCCCAAACATGACAATCCTGTACATAACATGTTGATTCCTCTGCCCCTCTGTGCACACGAGTACACACACACACACACACACACACACACACACACACACACACACACATACACATGCATGTGTGCACAGTTAGTTTACTAAGAATTAATAAATTAAAGGGGGGTTGACTGCTGAATGTGCCCACCTTCTTAAAGGAACCCTGCAAAATTTATGTATGTATGTACTTGTGAGTCTTCAACCAAAGTGAAGAGGTATGAGACAGTTTCCCTTTAGTACAGACTGGTCCATGTTTACTTAGAATTATTTTTCTGCAAAATTGCATGTGCCCCAAGAGCACTGTATTTATATATTATTAATATATTATTATTATTTTAGCACAAAAAATAGGCAACTCTAACATTTTCTAAATCAAATGCATTGCATAGCCAAGTCCATAACATTTACAACTGCTCTGATAAACAATGAATATTAAACAATGAAAGCACATTGAAACTTATTTGTAAGCAACTAGTTCAATTTCAATGCAGTAAAAATTAATTTTGCCCAAAAGCCCCCAGATACCTTGTTTCACTGAGTTTATTCCAACAGCATATGTAAATAGCAAAGAGAAATGGAAAAAAAAAATATCACACAGTCACGTCTCAAAGTATAGCCAACTTTCTTTAAAGTACATTGAGTCAAAAGTGTGTTTAACATTATACACGTTATTACATGTATATTAAATGAATGATGTCTAAGTAAAAAAGTACAACTGGGCAAAGTCAACTTACTCTTACCACTTGTTGATTTACAGTTATTACATGATGTTTCTGTGCAGAATTTCAGAATGGTGTTTTCACCTGCAGGACATTTGACCATGGCACTTTCTCAAGTCATCATAGCAAGGATAATACTGTTTCGCAGAATAGCCAATATCAGCATCATTGCTCCACCTTTGTGCCATCTCATAGTAATTATCAGCCTTATACATAGTTCTATTATAGCAGCCTAGCAGTAATTAGAAACATCTTTGCTGAAAAACAGTAAAATCCTGGTTTTCTAGTCACATCATGCAGAAGCCCTGTGCTTAGCACTCCTGAAAGCAGCCATAAATACTCTGTAGGTCCACCTAAAGAGTAAATGTGTAGCTCTATACAAATTGATTCATGTTTATGAATTATGCCACACAACACTATATGTATATGCATGCCTCTTACTATATGGTACATGCATGGGCTTACTCCAGTATGTATGGATAGCAGATCATGCATAGGAACTATTTCAAAGACATTTGCTCGATTTAGCTTCATATACATAACCTACATAACCACCTTGCAAACTGCCTGCTATTAGCATGATATAAAGTTTTTTATTTCTTTTTTTGCAGGAATTGTGGCTCCCTCATTAACCCAGGTGCTTTACTCATTTTTCAGGTCTACTAAGTATGATTAGCCTCCGCCAGCCTAACTCTGAGACTTGCTTATGGCTGGTGGGGCAACATATGCATACTTGACCAATGTCATACTGTTTCTAAGGGGGAGTTACTCTTAAGGACCAACCACCTGCATGCACTCATCTTGCCTGAAGGAAGACATCTTATGGGTTTGTTAATGCATCACCCCACCTCTGTGGTGACTCAGTTATATTTTTGTTTTCCTGTGAACAATGCACCCACATGTCCCTGGCCTCTGCTGGAGATTAATCATGATACTGCATCTGAGAACGTGCATCCATCCCCTGGATCGGCACACCCTTTCTCCTTGTATGTGCTGCTTGCACTATTCAAAAACTGGGTTGCCTGATCTGTAGTCAGAACATTATCCCTGTTTTCCATTGGGGCAGGCTAGCATGATAAAACGTGCTTGCTGGAAACTGCTTACAGCCATATGAATGAGGTATGAGGAATCTGAATAAAAGCTGTTTGGATGTGGAACATTACAGAGTTAAGGAAAGAGTTCTAGCCAGTAAAGCACCTAATATACAACTGTAAACCCTGTGATGGTCACCAAGGACAGTGAGGCACATGTCTCACTGCATGTTTAACTGGGATTGGGATCCCATCACACTTGCATGGAACATTAGTGTGCAAGTTGTGAACATAAGATAGTATGGTAATACAAGCCACACGGGGTGGTCCAGGGATGAAAGTACAGGCATGAGCATTGCACCATATGAGGATGCTGAGGTTGTAAATCCCAGCAACTGACTATTTAGGTCCATATGGCTCCTTTTTGTCAAAATATGGATGTTTTTGTTGCTTCTGTCCATGCCAGATTGCACACAAAATTATCTATCACTGTTCCTGACTCACTGGTTTCTTTCTTACTTTCTTTCTTTCATTCTCTCTTTTTTTCAGTCTATCTATCAAGTTATCTATCTACCTAACAAGCACACATATAAACGCAAACAAGCGCATGTATAAACATAAATACAAAATGCCTAACAGGTTGGAAGTGTTTAACTGGCCCTTAAAGTTTAGTTTTAAGAGGAACTCCATCTTGAAAGAAATCTTTGAAAATGGGCAAGGAGATGGGGAAACAGAGATGGAGTTAGGAATGGAACATTTAAGTATGGTAGATGTTCACAATGTACATTTATAGATAACAAAGAAGAATTATGGTTACCTGTACCCCCAATTAGATATCAAGGAACAGGTTACTATAATTGTTCAATCGAGGGAGTTGCGTACATTGCTTAATGTATATTCTGTTGGGCATCTTATGCAGGTAAGACGGAACATAGTTTGCGACAAAGAATATACGTGCATATGTACGAAATAGGTAGGAAGAAAGAGACCAAGGCAATGCCTTTTTCCGACATGTTGTAAAATGTGTAAAAGCAAACTTCAAATTTGGGGTTTTAAAACTGGTTAAACCACAAGAATGGGGTGGAGACTGGAAATCTAGGCTGGAATTTCGGGAATTAATATGGCAATTACGCCTGGATGCCTGTGTCCACCCAGGACTGAATGATCATATTTCACTGACCCCAGCCCTAAAGCCAAGGGCTAATAAGTTATAAGATGTATTTGTTATATTATTAATGGAAAATTAGATATTTTTAATGTTTTAAGTGTTTTAGGTTATAGATAGAAATCTTTAACAATACTTTGGGTGAGTTGGGGGGATAGATGTAATAAAGGCATTTAACCAATGGAAAATTAAATACAGCTTTATATTTTGGGCAGGATGTTGTGTTATTTGATTCTGACAGTTTTCTGTTTGGAGATGAAAGCACTACATCCCTCTCGTGTTGGCTTGTAAATAAACTTTTTATACATCTTTTGAGCCACATCCTTGTTATTTGTAATCTGTTATTTTGGGCATTGGATTTGGGAGTGCCTTTATTGGTGCCAACGTGTTACCAGCTGGAGGTGTTGTGGTTCTTACATGTATAAACACACCCAAACACATACACACAGGTCAACACTGGGGGTGGAGCTGCAAACATAATCATGTGCATGCCATAGCAAAATGCATACAATAACTGAATGATAGTGTCTTTGTTTCCCTCAGGAATACAGACACCTGCTTAGTCACACACTGAAGGGAATGTCAAGAAAAGTTCACTAGGCAGGAGTATGAACTGCTACTCCAGGCTTTGTGCTCATATGGTAGGCACCTGGTGGGAAAAGGTGGTGTACACAGGCACTACTGAGACCAGAACTGGCAGATAATACTGTAGGATGTAAATGCTATAGGTAGCCATGATATGTTCATACAACAGGCATGATGGATGGCTTAAGATTTGATACTACATGCAAAGGAAAAGACACAGTACAATTTAGAAGACAAGTTGACCACAAAAGTAGGACCACCAACATAAAAGTGGCTGACTGAAATTGAGCAGTTTTTTGTCATTTACTGGGCAGGAGGATCAGGCACTTGTGTATTGGGCTGGATGAAGAGCAGGCCTGGTACCAACAAGCTGTGTCAGTTGAGGAAGCACAAAGTTAATAATGTCAATTATAGCAGTCTGCATTGCATGATAGATAGGAATGTTTAAAAGGCACCAGAATATCTGTCCTTCCAAACACTCTGTTCTGCAGGGGAGGCATCCTGCACAGCATGATTCATCTTACAGTGTATTATATAGTACTGTTTCTATATGAATCAGTAAGATGCCACAGTGGAATATAGAGGCATGTTTATGGGCAGCCAGTGTTGCTAGAGTTTCTTGTGTTTTCATGCATTCAAAGGATCTAATGGTGGAGGGTCCAACACAACAAAGTACCACAGGGTAGATGTCATTAGGGCACCTGTGACTTGCAGTAATAGTAACATGTAAAGCCATTATCCGATGACATAGTTGCACTGCTTGTAAAACTACAGGTAGAGGGTTCAACTTCATCCTCCTTTACAGAGACCATTGCAGAGGTGTAGTGACTGACCAAACAGGTTCACCAGATAATGACAGACATCCTGTATATGAATACATCACTTTGGATCCACTTTGTCTCCAGCCTACATAGCATGTGACATGCACACCACTTCTGAGGGATCATACTCACCATAGGAGAGAAATTGGGGGGGGGGAGGGTGCAGTGTCCTTGTAACTCCACTACTGCTCCTGATATGTGTGCCATACTCACAATAAGCCAGAAGATGTGCATAACCAAACACAATCAAGTATGGCTGCTAGACATAACAATGTGGAATGGTGTTTGTGTATATTCTGTGGCTTATTTAAGATATGCACCACCTCCTCAGTTACCTGGAATACAGGCACAGGGAAATACCCATACGGCAGAGGTCATCTTTGGCAAGTGTTCCATCCATATGTGCATCAGTAAGCCACATTACAAATGCCACCCAGTCTGCCTCCCAAATATGCGATAGTCAGGCACAAACTATTCCATGTCATACTGTTCATATTGATGGTGAGGCAACACCAGTGATGTCTACAAGCACAGAGTGTATCACCCATGGTCGTGGTTATTGTCCAAGTTGATTGCAACATCACATATTAGGCTTAAGATGTATGACACTACCTCAGGGTATACCCATGCTATTTTGTAGTTTATCCCTTCCTTGAAGTGAGAACAGATTTAGCTGTGATATGTCAAAACCATCACAGTGGACTCTGACAATAATCATATCATGGCAGTGCAATCCCAGGAATTGAGGATGTGATTCCTGACTCTCCACAATGCCCGGCTGCTGCATTCTGTCTCCAATGTCTATACCCTACATTGTAGTGTTGCAGTCATCTGTCATTGTGCCCCCCCCCCAAATTAATACATGAAGATAATTGTGTCCTGTCCACTCCCTAACATCTGAGAATATGGTGATGTCTGATACATAGCATGGCCAGTACACACATTGCCCTGCATAACCTGGGTATAAAACTGAATGCATAATTGTATTCTGTGTTAACCGTGTCATGGCCCATGGCTGTAGACCAGTCAATTCCTTGTTTCTAGAGCTGCAATCTATTTTAGCCCATTGTCCATTGGTTGATGGTTGATCATTCCTCCCTCGACTCTCCAGCCTGTCCATCTATTCCTATTACAACTTGTGTAGCAGATCCCACTAAAATGTTCATCTGCTGACCAATCTGTGTGTGCAGTATCATGCTGTGGAGTGAGCAATATACACAATGTATCTTGCTCTGTATGCTCAGATTGTGTTTTAGAGCCAATTCTGAGGTGTCTAAGCACTGCAGATGTCCCCTCAGTGGCCTGAATATCTACTCCTCTATGTTTTTATTTCAATGCAGGGTCTTTTTTTGGAAAGCCAAATCTGTTTTTTTCTCATCATTGAAGACTTAGACATTTACTTGAATATATCAGTTCTAAATTCTACTGCGGTGGTGGTGCTGCGGTAGCATTGTTGCCTCACAGTAAGATGTTGTCCTGTTCAATTCTCAGCTAGAGTGTCTTCTGTGTGGAGACATGCATGAATGGGCGTACCTTCGTTGAAGGTTGTGCGTCAGGGCTGTCAACTCGGCACGTAAAAATCTACTGCCAATCATTAGCGGACCGGAGTTCCGCTATGGCGACCCTTAACCGGGAAAAGCTGAAAGACACAACAACAACATATCAGTTCTAAATTCTGATCTTTCTAGTTCAGTCCAGCAGTGAATTACTGTCCCATTTTCTGATTTCTAGCTACTGATGAATTTGGGCACTAAATTTTATTTGTTATTGGAGTAGCAAAGATCATAACAGAAAGTGATATCCTGACTTCTTCCCATTGGCAAAACCTGTGCTCTTCAAGACAGATAAGAGACAAAATACCTTAGTAATCAAGACGTTGACATTCTTAAATCATGTCCGTTGCTTATCTTTAAATTTGAAAAAAGAAAGCTGTATTCCTATACATAAATTATGTCAGTTTGTGCAGAAATGGTTCACAAAATCCAGTTTGTTGAATCTTTTGGTAACTAAAAGCTGACTTAATAGACAGGTGGTTCCTGTAGCTATATTGCAGTCAGTTCTGAGGATATAATAACTCAGTGTAGGTTGTTTATCCCAAGAGAAACATTCTATGACTAAAGGATCTGATGAAAAATAATCTATGAATTTATTTTCGGTCCAATGCAGTTTTGTTTTTAATTATGTCCTAAATCAAAGCTGGCCTACCAGAACACACAGCTACCATATACCTTTGTGACAGTCAGTTATAACTGTTGAATATTGTATAGAGAGGTGGTGACACTTGGCATAATACCCCAACCCCATGCTGAAAATGTGAAAAAGATGGCTATTGCTGATGATGAATCAAATCTGGCCTATACAGAGCATCTCGCGAATTAATGTTTGTGCATTATACAATTACAGTTGCTACGCGTGTCACAACATAATCACCTGTCTGCTCATCTTAAGTCTGAGCTGGAAGTTACTGGAAATGTTTGTGAATCCTGTCTCGCAACAGCACTACATTTAGACACATGCTTTATGCAAAAGCATAGAGTTCACATGCCACATACTATTATGTAAATACATGGCTCACTCCAATGCATATGGGTAGCACATTATGCCCGTGGTTACCAAATAAATGGAAAAGAACTTTTAACTGGTGTAAGTGCTTCACCGATATACACAGAGAGACAGATTTAATTATTGGTTGCTTACCATGTATAGGTATAGATACACACACACACACACACACACACACACACGCGCACACACGCGCACACACACACACACACACACACACACACACACACACACACACACACACACACACACACACACACACACAGTAAAACTGACTTTATGTTACAAAAGATGTTGAGAACTACTGCTTCTTTGCCAAAAAGGCACACTAGCTATCGAAGAGAGGAAGGCAGGAAAGCAGACTCAACCCAGGCTGTTCATCTAATGCTGCACTGTTGGCAACAGATACAAGCTTTACAGGCAGGAAACAGGAAGTCACAAGAAGGTTAATCCAGCTGTATTCTAGGTCTGAGCTCAGTAGGCTTGATGTATGTATATTTATCTCAAACAGAAGAAGGATTGCAGAGGAGTCAAAAAAATCATTAAATGAGATAAGTGATCTTTTGCTGAGTGAAGCTGTTATACGTTAAGGAAAGTCAAACAAAAACTTTTTTATGTGTAGAGTTTGCCCTTTTTGTGTCGGAAGCTGTTGTGTTTTACTTGCTTGTGGAACAGTATTGTGAAGGTACTAAATGGAAGTACTTGTGAGACGTTGACATTGCCCATATGGACTGTCTTACAGTAGAATGAAACAATGCAGAATTGTTATTTCCCACAAAGCTATAAATATTATTTTAAGAACCACATTTAATGTAAGATTCTTTTTGTGCCTACTTGGTTGGCAAAGAAGAGCACAGTTTTCTCTCTCTTGTATAAAACCTCATGCTGATTCTTGAAAATCTGAGGGTGTTTCTTGTTACTGCTGTTGAACTAAAATACATTTGGTGGAGAAATGCAAGGGACAGTTTTAATGCATACATAACTTTCTAGAATGCACTACAATTCAGTTGTTGAAAAAAATGAACAGTGATTACTATGTGCTTTGAAATAGAAAGGAGGGATCTTTGTACTTCCCAGTCACTAAAAAAGAGTTTCAAGTGTATTTTTACAGTGTCAAATAGCAAAAGTATGCATTTGAGTCTTCGAGAACTGTAATCCTGTCCAACTTTAAAGAGATACCACTGTGCAGGGCCAGTTGTACCTGTCTTTTTTTGTTATTGTTGCTGTATTTGGTCCTGAAGTAAAGGAGGTTAAAGCCTTAACAAAAGTTGCATAGATACTGTGGAATGACAAAGGCAAATGGCTAAATGGACCAGACAGCAGTCACTTAATGTAAGCACTAGGTAGCCTATCTACCACAGGAGGATTGGTTCCTGGCCCAGAAATTGTAGTTTATTGGCCATTTGGACAGTTTTTCCATCTCTCTCAACTTTCCTGTTTAAAAGCCCATGTTTGCGCATGTTTCCCGCATTTTCTATAACTAGTCTAGTACAGATACAGACTTGCTGTATCTAGGACTGTTTGTAAGCTTCTGAGCAGTGCCAGAGACTGTTCTTCAATTTTTCCCTTAGATCTACTAGTTCTTTTCTCTCCTGCACTTATACTAGCTTATTAGTGTAGCACTTTATCAGACTTCTTGTAGCAATTATTGTAGCATGCAAAAGTGCTACCAGCGCTAAATGTTCTACAAGGAAACAGATCCAGTACTTATTATCAATACCCACCCCTCCAGGCATGTCTAAAGGTCAATTCCCTGTGCTTTCTCCTATTAACCTGGTGAACTTGGGCATCCTGAGGCAATGTAGCAACTGCCTCATGTACACTGAAAACCCTCTCCTCTTACCTTCCAACACTCAGACTTGTGAGAGATGTATTTATATATCCAAATTAGAAGCCATGGTGTCTCCAGCCAAGACCAGAATAGCTGGTCAGTAGGAGAGGGTCAACACTTGCACCACACCACATGGATCACATAGCCCTACAGAACACACACCCGCACTGCATTCACATAAAAACACAAACCACACACCCACCTTGGCGAAGGCTCTCAATAAAATCTACCCAAGCAGCAGAGACCTCCAAGGCAGAAACGCACTCGACCACCACAACACAACACTTATCATGAGACACATAACTCTCCTAAACAGTGTGCCACTAAACCAAAGCCCCTAAGGCAAAACAGCATGCCCAACACACTTGTCATAGGTCATTTGATAATGATGCACACTGATGTCCCACTCACTAGGTTGAATAAGGAGAACGCATTCCATAAAATGGAGAACATCGACATTTGTGCTGTAACAGAGGCCTGGTTCAAGGCAGCAGAAAGCACCCCTGCTCTACCAGGCTATAACTCATTCCACACCTTTCGGCCCCAGAACTTGGACCAAAGCTCCAAAGGTGGTGGTGTTTCCATATTCATAAAGGATGCGCACACCTCCAGTCTGGTAGCTCAAAATAATGCATCAGAGATACTTCAGGTGTAGCTAACATTGGTTAAGACAGCAATTCAGGTTGTAGCCTGCTATAGGTCCCCAACCATGTCCCAAGACTTGCACTCCACGTTCCTAAGTACCCTGGAGAATATTAGGGTCCAACCTAACACTCTCTTACTAGGTGACTTCAACTACCCCTCCATTAACTTGGTAAACTACTTATGTACCAACACACTTGCCCAACGTTTCTGGAGTTCATTAATTCCAATGCCCTGGACCAGCTCGTTCTTACCCCCACTAGAGGTAGCAGCATCCTTGACCTGATCATTACTAACATGGGTGACTGTTGCTCTACACCAATAGTTTGCTCCTCCCTTGTTAGATCCAACTACAAACTAATCCCCTTGAAAATTCACAGCCCTCCCACCCCCACCCCCCCAAAGGAAACCACAATGAAAAACTTCTCCAAAGCTAACTTTGGGCTCCTAAAAACAGAGGTGGCTAACGTCACAGCATCCATTCAAATGGAGAATAGTTGCATGACCGCAGAATCATACACCAGTACACTGTACGAACACGTACACAAATGCATGGATCTCACCATACCCAATAAAACCAAGACACTCTCCTCCAAAAAAAGGAAGCCAATATGGTGGTTCTCTGCCATAAACAAACTCTACAACAGAAGGAGGAAACTGATGCGGAATAAGGTGAAGTCCCAAGACTGGAAAAACTCCCTTATCAGCCTCAACAAAAAGTTGAGATCCCTCACTAAATCCTCTAAAGCTAGCTATGAAAACAGAATTGCAGCAGATAGTAAAGACAACCACAAGGCCTTTTGTAGTTATGTAAAGAATCTCCACAGCAATTCCCAGATTTGCTCTAACTGCACAATGGTACCTCTTATACTGAGCCAACAGATATTGCCAGTATACTGGCTGACAGATTCAGTGCCAACTTTACTCCTCTCTCCCCCAATGACCAATCACAATACCAGTAGATTGCCAGGCAACTAGTATTACTGCTGCACAGGTTAAAACAGCACTGTCCAAGGCCAAGAATACAGCTTCTATGGGACCTGACGATATCCATGGTTGTGTTTTACATGAACTACAGAGTGAACTGGCACCTTATCTGTGTGCCCTGTTCAGTCCCAGCCTCACCTAAGGCTTTGTCCCTACTGAATGGTGCATTGCTACAGACATCCCTCTCCACAAAGGAAGAGCGACTACAGACTCTGGGAACTATCACCCCATTAGCCTGACGAGTCTGATATGCAAAGCTATGGAATGCATCATCATGGACCTAATAAACAAGGATATAGGGAATCTCCAAACTCTGGATCCCACACAGCTTAGTTTTGTGAAGGGTAGATCATGCCTGCTCAACCTGGTCAACTTCTTTGAGTCAGTCACCAGAGCTGTGGATGAAGGAAAGGTGGTTCATACACCCTACCTTGATCTGGCCAAGGCATTTGATACCATTCCCCACTCAGGAATCATAGAAAAACTCACTAAGCTTGGCATCAACCAGTATATCACTAGGTGGATTGCAAACTGGCTCACAGATAGAACCCACAGTGTGAAAGTAGCTGACTCCAAGTCAGACTGCCAACTAGTCACGAGTGGAGCCCCACAGGGTTTGGTCCTGGGTCCTCTCCTGTTTGTATCTACTTCTCTGAAGTCCAGGCCAACAGGAAGGGACTTTGGCTGAAAAGTTTGCACACTATTGCAAGTTGGGAGCTATTATTAACTCCCCAAGGGATGTTGACATCCTACAGAATGGCATCACTGAGACCAGCGACTGTTGTCAGAACCATGGCCTTAAACTCAATGCCAAAAAATGTGTCGTCATCCCCTTTGGGAAAAGCCTGGTTCCCATGAATTACCACATTGATGGTAGTCCACTGTACACAGAAGGTATTATAAGAGATTTGGGAACACAGATGCACAGCAACCTCTCTTATGATCATCACATTGCCACAGTGGTCAGGAAGTCCGTCTGTGTGGCACATCTCATTACTAAGGATTTTGCATCCAGGAAGAAAGAGGTCATTGTCTCTCTCTACTTTTCCCTCATTAAGCCAATCATTAAGTACAATACCCCATTTGGCATGTACCTCACTAGACACCTGCAACAACTGGAAAGGCCGCAAAAGTACCTCACAAAGAGGATCCTAAGCCTAAAACACTTGTCCTATATGGACAGACTCAAAAAACTCCAACTATTCTCTGTCTCATGTTGCCTACTTAGAGGCAATCTCTGCTTGACTTACAAAGCCATGTCTGACCCAGCTCTGTTAGAAATGCTACATTTAAAGAAATCCCAATCCCGCCACACCACACACTCCAGAGATCTCAATCTCATTACCACAATTAACAGAACATGCTGGAGGGACCGGTTCATAACCCAGAGACTGTCCATGCAATGGAACAGACTTCCCATAAATGTCATCTTGATGAGTGGATGGGAAACAGAAAATTCACCTCGGGGATAAATCCAGTGGCTCTACTCAACAGAGGCACTGGGAACTAAGGTCAGGTGACACTATGCCAGGGTAATTCTATGGCTAGGCTTGTAAAGGCCCTAGGGCCATTAGCCTAATACACACCTATGAACCTATGAAGTGACAGTAGTTGTGCAACCACTGAGCAACATTTGGTTAACATACGACACTATGAAGTGAAACACAAAAACAGATAACTATTATAATTAGTTAACCAGGCAGTCCTCTGCTGTCAAAATAACTAAGACTGCCACTGAAGAAAATGAGAGCAGATTCTCTAGCTGATTATGTGTATGACACTCATGATTTTAAGGTCTTCATCATGATATTTGTAAGGGTTACACCAAGAGAGAACTGGTCCTCAACTGAGTGGGAAGAAATTTTGTCTGCACATCTTACAGAGGAATATCTGAAAGCCAACGGAATGAGCATAACAAATGAAAAAGGGGGCTTTTATCTATAGCAAGTGCTTAAAAAGGGAAACAAGCATATTTAATCATTTGAAATTTACAGTAGATAAATTGTTAAGGTCTGAAATGGCTGATATGAAACATATATTGAGGAAATGATTGGCACCTGAAATAAAATGCATATGAATAATTTTAGACATCATAACATTGGACCGGCACTACCTAACATTTTTTTAAAAATGTGTAGTTAAAAAAGAAGTGAAAACTTCTAAACATCTATTAGCCTTACTAAGAACTCTGGACAAAGCCAAAAATACCAAGGAGACAAATGTCTAAAATCAGGAAATAATTTTTAAATATTATTATAATTCACATAAAAAGTGGAGTGAAACCATGGCAGGGCTAGACGTCCACTGATGTGATCATTGGCTGTAGACAACTGTCACTGTTGAAGTAGCATCCTGACCCTGAGTGCAAAAATAGGAAAAAGGTGCTGTGGATGAATGGATGGATGGATAGATGGATGGATGGATGGATGGATGGATGGATGGATGGATGGATGGATGGACGGATGGATGGATGGATGGACGGATGTATGGATGGATTTCAATTCATTTAAAACGTTAATAGAATAACTAGTTTAGCAACAATGTACATTTTGTGACCAATAGTAGGTATGAAACATTAATATCTGCCATTATCAGTTGACTGTAATCCCAAGTGATTTACTAAGAAATCAACACTTTTATGAGGGATGATACAAAACATATGAGGCAAAATCAAGGACAGTCAAAATAATTCTGGACAACTGAAAAGTATGGTGGTAGTGGAATATCTGGTACTGTTTTAAAGTGCAAATTTTAGGGCAGACCTGTATGCAGCTATTAAGCCCTTACATAAATATGTGTCAATGCCTGTAAGACAAAGTATGAGTCTATGCCTGTGTGTAAACAAAAATGCATTATCTGAATTAATTAGTTTTAAATGTTTTAAGAAGAGATACTTAGTGAAATATTGTACAGCATATAACAATACCATTCCACCAATAAAATCGACGGAAGTCAAAACAGTTGTCTTTTTTTCGGACTGCTGTTGAACTGAAATGCGCACATATGCATATGTTTATGCATGTTGTGTGTGTGTGTGTGTGTGTGTGTGTGTGTGTGTGTGTGTGTGTGTGTGTGTGTGTGTGTGTGTGTGTGTGTTATATGCTTGATAGCCAGGCAGATAAAATTATAGATAGATATACAGATATATAGATAGAAAAGAAAGCAAGAAATGAACAGGTCAGGAACAGTGATGGCTAATTTTATGGTTGAAATGACATGGTTCGAAGCAATGAAAATATTCACAAGTGAGAACAGACTTTAGAGTACAAACTATTTAAAGCAGCAACTAAGGTTAAGTTGTAAAAAATTCAGTATATACAAATACATGTTATAAGGTGATCTGGAATTACTGCATTGTGCACATGTAGGTTGCAGAAATCAAACAGAATATATAATTTAATATTCCAGCTTCTTTTCAGTTGTATTAATATACTCACATTATAGAATTAAGGAATCTTTAATAGCATATTCACAAATTACTATTTAGGCCCATTTACTATTTTTATAATATTCTGCAGTAATACAGGAAAGTATATATAATAATCAGGATTCGTTGGAAATATAGTAGCTCTTTTTTCCACAATTTGTTAGCAGGCATGTTTGTAGCTGATGTGATATTAACATAAAACAAGGAGTAATATACAAAATGTGGAAGCCAGACTTTCTCTCACAATGTGTAGGCTAGTAAGCTTTCTCTTTGGTTAATTAGCATTTTTAATGCATGACATTTCTTCTTCTTAGCAGCAGGCAGAAATATCACGAGCTTTAACATCTTCAATCATTACAAATAATCTAAATATTCCATTGCCAAAACAATCATACTATGTTAGATGGAAATTAAATCCTTGTTTACTGACATTCTAATAAATTACATGGCAGTCTCTGAGATATGCTGTTGTGGCCTCACTATCACACCAGGCTCCTCAGCTGTAAGAGATGGAGGGAAAATAACATTTATAATTCTACATTAGCAATATTTATTTCCTAAGACTTCTAGTTTAATACCAACTATGCTACTTTGCTATCAAAATAGTTAAGGGCAGCACTTGTAGTTACATTGTTATTTAAAGTACACATGATAAGGACAACAGAGGATCTCTGAAACCCTTTAGAAGAGAGCAGATACAGCAAAAATCAGTCTGTAAGAATCTCCAACCACCAGCACAGGTACACACACACACACACACACACACACACACACACACACACACACACACACACACACACACACACACACATCACATCACATCACAAAAATTTAGCATGCTGTTATTTAAAGCTACTGAGGAAATCTATGAAATGCCAAAGTGCGTCTGTCAGAGTGTGAAGTATTAGAGTGGAATAAGGTAGAATACGCATATCTCCTGATTTTGACATTCAGCATCCACACATTTTGTGCTGAAATCCTTTGCACAATTTTGTACAGAGTACTTATCTACCCTGTTTGTTATTGTATCTTTTTACTCAATAGGCAAAGTGAAAATAATAGTTCTAGATATTATATGGGGAGGATGCAGGTTAATATTCAACGTACTGGTACAAAAAAAGTTTTATATTAAGCCACAAGCCATACACTGTTCAATAAGTAGCTGAAAGTGCCTTACTGCCCTCTAGTGGTAAATATTGTTAGTGATCTCAGTAGGGTAATTTATTAACTGTCTCTACATTTATTTTAGACTGTTTTACTTTGCTGTTCTGTTAATATGATTACGAGCTGGATAATGGCAAACTGCATTCTTTGTGTACAGAAAATATTTCAAGTGCAATATGTAAGAAAGAGACATAAGTTAAAGGTACAGTTCCAATTCTAAATCCAAAGCTGTGTAGTACTGAATAAACATTGTGCTGTACCATGCTCTTTAAAATACACCTGTTAGGAGAAAAAACACACACACCTAATTATCAATTACTCCAATTGATGGAAAATACTTTGCATTATCTGCCATACACAAATTATTAATACTAATCATTTCATAGATTGCATTGTCATAAAAGGTAATAAAATGGAAACACCAATCAAAAGTGTTATTTCTCCCATTCCCATGCTGGTGGATTCCCTTCCTTGTACTATCACTACTCAGTAATTATACTTGTCTAGTTCACCATTGTCTAGCTCCAGTCAATGGCCATTATGGTGAAGGTCTGCTCATTTTGCCTGTAATCTAGAACATTAAAGAAACAATCATCTTCTCCGGTAAAAGTAAAGTGAGATTTGTTATAAGACTGTTTCAGTGAGGTTTCTGACAATGTCACCATAATACTAAAATGTGAATATAACAGGTCTTGCATACTTGCAATCAATTATAGAAATTGCACAAGATTTTCTTCTGAACTATTGATTTCTTACTAGAAATGTTCATTCAGCACAAGAATTCTTAGTTGATTAATATGATGAAATTACTTCTGAAATCTTAAAAAAAATTTTAAAAAATGAAAAAAAAGACAACACTGAAGTCCTTAGGTGTCATCATTTAGGAAGCAGTTTGTGGTAGTTTATTTTCAGACAGAAACAGCTATCTAAGTATGAATCAGAAAGAACAGCACACAAACCTATTCAGAGGGCTGAACCATAGCCTCCCACACTGACAGATGGACAACTGAGGAAGTTTGGACAGCAAACATTTATGATGCAGAAAAAAAAAAGAAACCAGCTGACACTGGACAGCAGAAGAAATGGAAACAGTACCCAGAAGTGCTGAACCTATCATTAATGCCTTAAAAAGAGACCCAGGTACAAAAAGTAAAAGTCTTCTGCCTACACACTGTCAAAAACATAAGAATATAACATTGCACTCATACATTTTATTGGACCAACAAGTTTTAAAATAGAGTCAGTACAAACTTTCAAATTTGATGAGTCTTTATGAGTCTTCTGTTTATAGCTAGTAAGTTGTTAATGCATGCACCTAGAAAGGAAATACAAAAGACAGCACTGATAACCAGAGGATTTGTTTCTAAAAATAGTAATTCTTTTTCATAGTTATCAAATATGAGATTCTGGAGATGAAAAATAATGGTCTGAGTGTTGGATAAAACATGCCAAAGAGAAGAAAGGTAAAATACGCTGTTCTACTGACCCAAACAGTGACTGGAGTGAACAACCACTTCTAAACAAAAAAATTGAGTTTGACATTAAAGCAATATTTCCAGTCTTGATAATGAGACTTGTCTCATATTATGTCAGTCACCTGATAGTAAGAGTTTTGGTAGTAATTATACAGGTTCTCCATAAAGTGCACAGAATTTTTCTCTTAAACACTTATGTGAATTGTCAGTCAACTGTGAAAATGTTGGACCCAGCAGCAAATGGCAAAAGGTTAAACTGACTCCATGGCATATAGGATTGTTGTACTGACAAGGCCACAGCTGACCAGGGTTTGAGTAATAGTCCAGAATATGTAGTAGACAAGAGGTGAGGAAAAACTGAAAATGCTTTTTTAGGGACAGGTTAATTTCCATGTTTGAGACATATTTTACTAATGAATTTCTGGTGGATAGCAAAGACTTAGAAGAAGCAGTACATTTAAAGATGGGGCCAGATTGCCTAAGGGGCTTTGTCACTTACTGAAGTGTATGATGGCCTGCATCTGTATTGCATGCCCCTCTTCCCAGCACTTTCCTGACATGCAAAAGGGGATGTCAGGCATAAAAGAAAGTAAATCCTTAATGGTGCTTGCATTACTAGCTATGTTGTGATCTGCTCTCATCTGATAGGGACAAATTAAGTAGACTTGCAGCAATCAGTGAGAAAGTCAGCATACAAGGAGGAGGTGGGGCAGAAAATGGCAGAATGTATTTCATGTCATATAATTAAAAGTTTGCATACGTGGACAGTGAAAATAAAACTGTATACTGTTTTTTTTTTCTTTTTGTGATGTATGTTACATTGTAAGCAAGGTAAGTGAACTTCTTTGTCACTAGCAACTGAGTAACTATTAATGTAGAGAAGCTCAAACTCATTTATCTTCATTTGATTACTGTATAATCACTTTTTTTATCTCTATAACAATGCCTTCACATTTTGTACAATTCCTACATTGGAATATCCTTTTATGTTTACTATATGGTGTGTTTGCTAACTCACATTTACAGCTTGTAGATGCTGTATTACCCGATGAGCAGGATTCCACAATTGAGCATTGCTTTGTTACTGCACATATGGAAGACAGTTATTTTCTCTCCTGAACTTTATCCATTGTGTTGCCCAGCTGTAAAGCTACTTCTTTCTTTCATGCAGTTCATTTGCAGGGAGTTTAAGTTAAATCACCAATACTTCAGTTTATTACTTGTTTTTCTGCTATTGTATCTTCATGTGTCTCATTACCTTAGACGAATAGTAGTTCATCTTTTACCGCACATTTTTGAGGTTTGAAACCATGACTATCATCTGTAGTTTTGCTTCCCTGTTTTGTGAACCCCTGGTTTCCTGTATCCCGGAAACAATCTGCTGTGTAAATATATGCATCAAGCCTACTACTTACCACTCCCTGGCATCTCTCCCTCACATTCTGACCAATATGAATGGACAATTTCCTACAGTTTCTCCTGACAGCCTAGTTGATATGGGCATCCTGAGACAGTGTAGCAACTGCCTCATGTACATGGACAACCATCTACTACTACCACCTAGGAACACAATTTGTGAGAGATGCACTTACATAAACAACGTAGAGTCTATGCTCTCTCCCTCACAAGCCAGTATATCTGGCACTGAGAAGGTTGTCAGCACAATCATTACACCTCAAACACCACAAACAACTATGCAACACACACTCACATGTGGAGGTTCTCAACAAAAACAAACCCAAACAAAGGAGACCTCAGACACAAAAACACACATAAACTCCATAACCTTCCACACCACATACCACACTTAGTCCACACACCTGTGTCTAACAATCACTAAGGCCTAACCATAAACTCAACATGTTAGTCATAGGAGACTCCATTGTGAGACATACAGATGTGCCACTCACCAGGCTGGATAAGGAGAAAGTCATGGTTAGTTGTTTATCAAGTGTCAGAATCCACCATATCACACACGCATTCAAGTTTCTCAACAACAGGTACTGTTATGACTCTGTCGTAGTCCATGTTGGTGTGAATGACTTGAGATGTACCTCCCTGGATTATATGAAGAGAGACATGATTAAGCTAGCTGAATATGTGTCCCAGGCAGGTATGTCCCTAGCCTTAAGCAGCATTATATCGTCACCCAGAATGATGCCTCAATGCAAACAGAAAATGATTGACTTTAACATTTGGCTTAGTTTGTGGTGTCATTCCATGGGGATCCAGTACCTGACAGCTTGGGAAGATATGATCAACAGACTATGATGCTTTGCTGGAGATGGCCTGCATCTGTCTCACTTGGGCTTCAGGCTTCTGGCAAAGCCCCTTGCCTCCCCCATAGCGTCTTTTTTAGGAAAAGTCATGAGGTCGATACTACCAACATAAACATTTCAAAAAATGCAAATTAAGGGTCATGCTGCTAAACGCTAAGAGTCTAAACATGAAATTGCACTCATTGCAAGCATTCTTAACCCTGGAAGATGCTGACATTTTGCAGCCACAGAAACCTGGTTCAAAGTTGCAAAGAGTACTTCTGCCTTACCTGGTTACTCATCCTATCATACATTCAGACCCCAGACTGTGGGCAGCAAAGCCAAAGGAGGTGGAGTTTCAATATATATTAAAGACACACACACCTCCAGGCTGATCAAACATTATGATGCACAAGAGACACTCCAGGTGCAGTTAACCGTTGACAAGACACCTATTCAAGTCATAGCTACTACAGGCCCCCAAATTTGACTCAAGTTGCCCAGTCCACCTGTCTGGACCTCTTTATATCTATCAATATTCAACCCTTTACCCTGATTCTGGGTGACGTTAACTACCTAACCATAGATTGGAAAACTACACATGCCAGAACACAAATGCATAGAGATTTCCTCAATTTTATCAATGCAAATGCCTTGGAACAGCTAGTCAATACCCCCACAAGAGGTGATAATATCTTAGACTTGGTATTAACTAACATGAGTAACCACTGCAGCACTCCTACTGGATTATCCTCCCTGTTAAGATCCAACCATAAAGCGGTCACTTTCTAAGTCACTATCTCCCCTGAACCCCCTCTAGCTGGGGTTAAACAAAAAAAAACTCTCCAAAGCTGATTACAACCTCCTGAGGGATGGTATAAACAGCTTCACAACCCCTGCCCCTCTGTAGGAACTGACACCAGTGTCCAAACCTACACCAAAGTATTATATGAGCATTTATATAGATGCATGGAATCAGGAATACCTGACAGGACAAAATCATCCTCCCCAAGGAAAGTAAGTCTGTCTGGTGGACATCCGCAACAAATAAACTATATGACAAAAGGAAAAAAAATTGTTGTCCATGAGCAAAAAGGAGAAGATGCCCAGTTGGAAGCAATCTCTCCTTAGCCTGAACAAGCAAATAAGAGCACTAGTGAAATCCTCAAAAGCCAACTTTTAGTCCAAAGTGGCCACATCTGCTAGAGACAATCATAAGGCCTTCCTCACATATGTCTGCAATCTCAAAGAAAGCACCCAGATCTGTTCAGAACCAATGATCAAGGACACCACATACACAAATGCTGTAGATAATAGCCAATCTACTGGCTGACAGATTCAGTGAAAACTTCACCCCTCTTTTCCCCCAGCAGTAAATCAGGGCATCCCCATTACCTTCCCCCACCCCTTATCTCTAGGGAACAGGTCATCACTGCCCTCTCAAAGGCAAAAAATACAGCCTCCATGGGACCTGATAACATCCCAGGCTGCATCCTACATGAACTCAGGCATGAACTTGCAGCACAATTAGGCACCCTATTCAACCAAAGCCTGAGTACAGGCTTTGTCCCACCTGAGTGGAGAACAGCCACTTGCCATCCCTTTACACAAAGGTGGAGCGTCCACTGATCTGGGAAATTATAGACCCATCAACCTAACTAGCCTGATCTGCAAGGCCATGAAGTGGATTATCATGGACTTCATTGACAGAGACATTTGCAATCTCCAGCCACTCAACCCCAGAGAGTTTGGCTTTGTCAAGGGGAGGTTGTGTCTGTTAAATCTAGTCAACTTCTTTGAAACAGTCACCAAAGCCAAGAATGAGGGGAAGACGGTGCACACCACCTACCTTGACCTGGCCAAAGCCTTCAACACTATGTCCCACTCGGGCATAATAGATAAACTCTCTCAACTAGGCATCAATCCATATGTTACAAGATGAGTAGCAAACTGGCTCACTGATAGAACCCACCTAATTAAAACAGGGGAAGCCACCTCAAGCAGTAGACCTGCAATGAGCGGCGTACCCCAAAGATCAGATCTGGGCCCTCTGTTATTTGAAATATACTTCTCTGTGGTGCAGAGCAAAACCAGTGGGCTATGGCTGATCAAGTTTGCAGATGACTGCAAGCTGGATGCGGTCATCAATTGCCCAAGTGATGTGGACGTCCTCCAAGAGGGTTTCACCCAAACAAATGACTTGTGCCAGAAACATGGCCTCAAGCTGAATGCCAAAAAATGCATCATCATCCCCTTTGAGGAGAGTGATGTCCCCACATATTCACATTAATAACAATTTCGTAACCATCTAATCAGTAGTGAGGGATTTGGGAACCCAGGTTGATAGCAACCTGAGTATTGACCACCATGCTGTTTCCGTTGTATGGAAAGCTTTTTATATAGCTGACATCATAAGTAAGGATATCTCATCCAGAGACAAAGTGGTCATAGCATCCCTGTATTCTTCCTTTATAAGGCCAATTATAGAGCACAATGCCCCCTTTGGCATGTACCTCGCAAAGCACATGCAACAGCTGGAGAGACCACAGAGGTTCCTCACCAGGAGAATCCAGGGCCTCAAACATCTACCCTACACAAATGGGCTTAAAGCCCTGTCCCTCTACTCAGTTTCATACAGACTCCTCAGAGGCGACCTCTGTCTCTCATACAAAGCAATCTCAGACCCAGCCTTGATGAGACTGCTGCATATCCGTAAGTCAAGCTCCACTCAAGTAACCCATATGTGTGACCTCAACCTGGTCTGTGACATCAAAAGAACTTGTTGGAGGTACAAATTTGTGTCTCAGAGACTCCCCTATCTTTGGATTTGTGGAACAGACTGCCTCTCCATGTCAAGCAGAGTACCTCATTATCCCTTTTTAAGTGCAACATGGATAACTGGATGAGAAAAAGTAAATACACCCCTGGGATTCCACCTGTGTGCCTGCTGGACAGGAGCTTTGGGTGCAGACTTGTCTAAACATGGGCTAAACTCTTGGCTAGGCTTATAAGGGCCTCAGGGCCAATAGCGAAGTAAACACCTATGATCTTAGGAATAGCTTCTTCAGAGGTAGCTTGTTAGATGGCATTGCTGTTTTACTTACTTTTCTTGACAAGATATCCCACAGTGTTCTTCTCAGTAGATGCATATACATCTGAGCAAAAGTGACATATGCATATGCAAATTGGATTTGCTATGACCTGCTGAGATTGCTCCTGCTTTGCAAATGTCCTTTCTCCATTCCCCAGCCACCCCACAGTTTGTTAGCTTAAAAGCAAAGTTAACCTGCCTTTTGTGTATCATGGCCCACCTTCATCTGCCTCAGCAGTATACAACCATCCTCCATATTGCAACCCAACACACCCTAACAAACCACTTTAGGTTTACACATATTCTGTGAGCTTATCAAAATAGTTGTTCTTCACCACCACAAAAGCCCATTACATTATCATTCCCTAAGAACCTCTCTGACTAATTTTATCTATAGACCCCACCTAGACAATGACCATATATGCTTCTCTAACATAACAGCCCCTTATTATAAGCAAATCTAAGTGCATACAGATTCTCATGTCTATCCACCCTCTAAAAAACTCATGTCTACAGAACTCTCCATAGAGCTTCCACCCAGTCTCTAAAAACATCTATACCACTTACCTCTCCACCACCAAATATGGCAAGATAAAATGGATTAATCCACTCACTACAAAAAAAGTAATATTCCATGCCACAAGGAATAAGACAACTCATCAACTTTCTTCAAAAAAAGAAAAAAAAAAATACAACCGTAAAATAGTAAATACATTTGTTCCTTGTATAATGATATGAGGTAGTGCCATTTATGCCAGGGAGAGTAGGGCAGTGCATGTATAACATATACCAGAATAGCTAGTTGGAGTTTTGTAAAGAATTTTATGTCATTTGACTATCACACTGATTTGTATGGGTGCTTGTGTTAAAGATGTATTTGTAAAATTGCTTGTGTTAAAAATGCATCAACGGGTGGTCCTGATGGACAGAAAAAAGATATACATGTATGTCATACAGTATTATTATAACTGATTAAATGTATATGTTTTAACAGAGAATTCTGGAAGGGAAGAGGTTAAACTCAGTCCAGCTAATTTTGAAAAATGGGTTGAAAATTAAATGGGTTGGTTTAGGCTGTAAAAAATTTATCTTACAGGTCTGACTGCAGCCAGAGACAAAAATGTCTGGGACTAGAAATCTTACTGTATTATCTTTAGGGGTGAGCTAATTGCTACATTTGAAGGGTGGGAGTTTTTGAAATTGTTTTATGGCTTTCAGATGCTGCAATAGATCTCAGCAAAGCTCTCTGTGTGTATTGTTCCAGAGTCAGGTGATCAGATGTGATGTCATTCTATAACCAGCACTGAAAGGATTTTTTTTTAGATATTAGTGAGAAATATTCCAGAACTCTCACAATAGCACTTTGTTTTTCAGAACCTGACAGGAGAGATCTCTCACAGATGTCTCACACATCCACATACCTCATCTTTCCTTGCTGGAGTAAGCAACTCAACACACTTCATCTTGCCTTGTTTTAGTAAGTAACCAGGGAACAGTAGTTATTTTGTTAGTCTGGAAAATATAGTGTGATTGTTAAGTATTGTTTTTCTGGATCTGTGTGAAGCTATCCAATTGTGTTGTTTTTATATCTCCTATGATTGAAACTCTGGTGTTTATTGTAACTAGATATTCAGTATTCTCATATTTTCTATTTTATTATTTATTATTAAATATTTCTATACCTTTTATTTTGGCTGGTCTTTTACAGAATACATTTAACATCTTAAAAGTAGTTATGCTTATTTTACTGACACTGTGGCCACTCCTGAAAGCCTTGCTATGTTGGTCAAACTCTACTATTTATATTAGTATTAGTTTTACTCATTATATTTGGTTACCCTTGGAAGAGCATTAGAGTAGCTGATTGGTGGCAGTGTAATTACCTTATACTCTGGGAAAAGGGGGCACAGCTGGTAAATCTGTGCTAGCCTTTCCCAGATGTGTATGTGTGTGTGAAAATCAAATATCCAAGTGTGTGTGCATATGTGTGTGTGTGTTTGTGTGTGTTTGTGTTTCAGCTACTTAGAACAGGGACACAGAGCTCCAAAGTGGTTAATGTGGAGTCTTGCTTGGGGCCTGGAGAAAGAAAGAGAGTCCAGACCCAGGTCTAGTGTGTGCTCTTAAGGGAAATTATGCTTAGCGCAGAGTGTGACAAACCGAAATGCTGCCAGCCCAACTAGCTGGAATTTTACAAATAATTCTATATCATTTGTGAATATTAATATGATTTTTATAGAAATGTAACAGAAGGAAACACTGCCAGTCCAGCTATCTGGAATTTCGTAAATAATCATATGTCATTTGTGAATATCAACATGATTCATATGATTGTCTTACAAATGTAAGAGTACTATATGTTATGTGTATATTAAACTACTGGTACAGAACTGTATGATTTGTACTGTGCTTCAAGAATGTAACCACAGCATATCCTGCTGGAACATAGAAGATTAACTTGCAAAGCTGAGCCATAAACAAAATATTTATCTCTCAGTTTCAGTTCAATAGCTGATACAATGTCTAGAGCTAGACATTTTTCTATTGTCTTGAAAGACAAGTAATTACTAGGTTTAAAATGTAAAGTGTTTTATTGTTTTATGACTTCCAAGATCTGTCAAAAATCTGAGAAATATGTATTTTTAGCACACAGATGTCAAAATTCTCTTAAGTTTCTGTTTAGACTGGGCACTGAAGTCAGGTGACAAAGAGTGATGTTACCCAAACTAACCCAGCAGTAAAATGGGATATTAATTTAAGAACTCTCTCAGAGAAAGACAGTGCATTTTGTATTTTGTCTTGGAACTAGCATGAACATCCATTCATCATCACCATCTGCACTTGCCTTGCTCTGTAAGTAAGTTCTTAGGGCATAATAACCCTTTTTAGACTCAGATAGGAATAGTAAAGATTAGTTTAGATGCTTTCTTTATTTATTGAAACTATCCTGTAATGTTATTTTAAATACTTCCTGTGATTTTGAACTCTGAAGTTACTGTGTTGATTTATTGAGTACTGCCTTGTCCATTTATTATTTATTATTAAATATATTTAAATCTATCTTTATGGCTGATATATGTGAGACATATTTAAGCTCTGAGAGCACTTGCAAATGTATTTGATGACACTGTACAGGCCACTCCTAAATAGCCTTTCTCTTGGTCAGACTCCCATTTGGATTAATAGTAACATTGCACAGTAAGATTGGACACCCTTTGTAGGGCCTTATAGTAGCTGATAAGGGTGGCTGGTGGCAGCTGGAACTACCTTACTGTCTGAGCAAAAGGAGGGCATAGCTAGTAAACCTGTGCCAGCCTTTCCCAGGTGTGTGTGTATGTGTGTGTGTGTGTGTGTGTGTGTGTGTGTGTGTGTGTGTGTGTGTGTGTGTGTGTGTGTGTGTGTGTCTTTGTATATCAATCAAATCTCAAAGTGTGTGTGTGTCAGCTACTTGGGCAGGGATATGGAGCACTGGTTGGACAAATAAGGTGCCTGAGGTCTTAGCTTGGCCACTCGGCTGAGATCTCAACCCTGCAGCTGTGCCAGTGGGGATTCTTATTGGGGATCTGGAGAAAGAGGGAGAAACCAGTCCCAGACTAGCTGTGGTCTCTGTGTGCTCTTAAGGGAAATTGCCCTTTACTGTGTGTGTACTTGCCATCCTGCCATTGTGTACATCCCGCACTGTTGGCAGTGGTGAGGATTGAAGTTCCATGATTACTGGTCCAGTACAGGAGTATCACACAGAGAGCTGCATCTGAAAATACTGTGTGTATCCATTTTTGTTCCTAGTGGCCATCCCTCACCAGTGTCAGTGGTGAGGATTGAGACTCCTTGATTACTGGCTCAGAGTAAGGACTGTCACATCTTATAACACATGGAACATCATCAAATTACTGTTATTGTGCAATGAGCTCAACAAACAACGATAATTAATCTCATGATGTGAAGTCTTTTTTTATATAATATATGCCATTACATAAATACATTAAAATAATGTTGATCAATGTTTCAATATCCTCATTTTTAATTTACATTTATAATTTATTGCTTCAAGTCCTGAACGTTTAGTTGTTTCTAATAACTTTACCAGTGATGCTCCTGCAACTTTGGGGGCATGTGTTATAGGCAAAAGTACCCTTGGCTTCTTACAGTATTCATTATATCATTTTCATTTTGCTTCCTTTAAAGTATCACCCACATTGGCTCTTTTATTATAACAATAGTTTAAGTCTAAAAATGCTTACTGTTGCATCCTACCCAGCAAAACTAGTCAATTTCTTCTTTATTATATTTTTTACTCTTGAGCATTTCCAGTGTTAATTGTAGCTGTTTGTCCATTTTTTCCAGCATTACCATAGTAGCCTGTAAAGTATTAAATATTCTCATTACCATTAAAAAGTGACATAGCTTCAAAGATCTTCATCATCCTTTGTAGAAAATATATTCTTATTAAAGATGAACCTCAACTGCTTTTTGAAGCATCACTTTGGTCATTCTTCCCTCATTACCCAAAATCTTAACGCATTGCCTCTTGTGTAGCACTAGCACCCCTTATGATAATCTTCATTTGTATAAAGTTTGTCTTAACCATTCAAACAATTCCCAACTTATACCACCAAAAGTACTTTTTGCAGTCCACTGACAAGATTACTCTTTTCTTTCGCACTTCCTTCTAAACACACCATTCCCTTAGTTTAGCATTATCTGCTACCCTATAATAATCCCCACCATATTTATGTTTGTATTCTTATATTTGCCTTACTTTAAATGACACTTTTGCATGAGCACTGCTCATTAATGATGCCTATACATTACCATTCTTGACACTTCTGCCTTGGATGGAGTGGCATCTAGAACTCTGTCACATTTGCACCATCCCCACACCTCTTGGTTGAATCCTTTGTGTCCAAGACCTCTTTCACACCTATTTATTTCCTGGCAGATTTGGAACCCCCCACCCATCTCACAGGCTACTTCCTTGATGGGTGTGGCAAATTAAACATTATAATAGCCCACAAGCTCCCCTCTAGCCAGATAACTTACCCTGTGTTCTAACCCTGCTTGCTCCATTGTCCGTTTCTTGTAATAATGTTCCTTTTCTGATCTGACAATGCATGTGATACACTCCTTTACCTCCTTCCCATTGTAATTTCTGAATAGCATTTACCCACTTTCCTCCATGTCCCCATGCTACTGAGCACAATGTCCACATTTTTCTGTAGTGTCATCTCTTGTAAACACCCCATGTTCATACCTAGATGCTCCCATTGAATTCATAATGCTGCTGAACCATGTTCTGAGTCACCTAGGCTTGTTCTCCTGTTGTGTTCTTTGTCCATGTTTTTCTTTTGCCTGCAGTTTGAATACTTTTCTCCATCTTTGGATTCATTATCCCTCATCAATCTACAGGTAATAGAACAGCCTTTAAAACATACATTTCCAGCCCAGCACCATTATCCATTTTGGGCTATACACATGCATAAACTTAAGTTGCTCTGCTAGCTTTAATTACATATTTCTCATCAGTTTCAAGCCTTACTCTCATCCACTGCCACAACCAGTCACTGCACTCCACAACACTCTCCTTTCATACTGTGCTGCCTGCAGGCACAGGTAACACTGCTGAGAATGCAGCACCCTATCTCTATCATGGAATCTGTCTTCCATCTCTATAACTCTACCTGATACCACTTCATCCTTCTCCACTGCTCTGTTGCTATTGCCTGTGTGAAGCACATATGTCCCTCCCTCATGCTGACAATTTTGTCAGCTCATTCCTTACTGCAAAGTGTTCCCTGCTACACCATTTGGCAAAACTCCAAATCCCACTGGTGAATGAGACACCAACAGAGAGAGCCACCTTCACTGTCTCCACACTGAATCTGATTTCCTTCATTTTCTGCCCGGCTTTAATACCCATACTGTCTGCAAAAATTCTCCACTAGATATACCACTCCCATCCTGCTTCACCTGATTGCCTACCTCCCTGGGCTGCATCTTGTTAGATACATGGATGCAGTGTTTTAATGCTTAATGAGCTACCTGTATTAATTACCATGTAATATGGTACAGCATTACTTTCAGAAAGTTTAGCTGAAATATTGACCTCCTTGAGGTTAAATCCATCTCATGTATATCTCTGTTCTAGGAATTCCTGACTTAATGTGCTGTTAGAAAGTGATCACATATCTGTCAGAACCAAATAAATATGTTTGAAAAAGTGAAGAAATCCATTTGGAGCTACAAAATTATAGTTCTCAGTGAAAATATTGCTTGAATGGAAGCATCACAATTTTTCTTTAATTATAGAGAAGTTTGGTTAAAAAAAAATGGAAGCTTTGGATCCAGAAATGTGATTTATTCCACAATAGAAGTAATTTAGCTGAAAAGACTGCAAAAGAAAGTATGCTGCAACTCTGTGTATTGCTGAGAAAGAATCTTAACATACAGTGGTGCTCATAGTCATTAGCATGTAAAGGTGATCTGTATTGTTTGCAAATGAGCTCAGCAAAGCCATGATTCATACAGGCAACTAACGCTAACATGCGATGTCTCCAAATAAGCATTAACAAATTAAGTCACAATGAGATGCAAATGAGAAATGGTGTAAAACTGCATATTCTAATGAAAGGTTCACCAGTTAATAGTAATTGTCATGTGTTTAATTTAATCATTCCATGTCACTAGTCAATTCTCTATATAAATATATGCTACTGTTTCTAAACCAACTTTCCTGAGCAAGAGTGTGTTTCAGCTGCAAACCTAGGTAATAGCCAGTGTCCACACACCACATCTGATTATTGCAGTGTTATCATCTGTGTCACAGTCATACCCATGATTGAAGAGAAGGAAGTCTTTATCTGGTGTGAAAGGGATAAGTGTGGGAGGACCTCCCAGTACTAGTACAGGCAATTTAATTCTGCCTCACCTTGGCTGTAACACATCCTACCATATAACGTCTCCTCTTACTGCACTGTTTTAATGTGTTTCCTTCCACTGAATGCAGTGAAACTATGCCACAATCATACACAAAATCTTTAGATGTAATCTTCAAACAACACAACAATGAAAGGATGCCCGCAATCCTCAAAAAAAAAAAAAAGAAAAAGAAAAAGAAAGAAAAAGAGTAGGTGACGCAATCCCCATAATTTTGTGCACGTAGAATCTCAGTCCAGGTAAGTAAAGTTGCACTGAAGTAATGTTTGCACTATGACGAATACATTCACAATAGTAAGGCATGCAGTTTATTAACAGATGCAACCTTCCCTTAGCCCCTACCACTTTCATGAATTCATAGTATTGTTTTAAATTCAGCAGTGATGTTCAGACATCTTCCAGTAAAGACGCCTGTTGAGCCAACAGAACATCCTTGCCACTTAAGTAGTACACCATAAAGTCATTACATTTGTACCATTTAAGCAACACCACTAAATGGCGTCAAAGTAAATGATTTGGTGAATGTACAGAAGCGTAGGCCTGACCAGCTGGCTGAGTGGGTTGACCAGGTAGTGCCAGACCAGAATTCTATAGTAAATATAACTTTTGCTTTTTTTTTTAAATTTTTGGTCATATTAAACATAGGTTTAAAAAATAAATTATAAGAAGTTTGCATAGCTGAAGGTATTTGTTGGAATAAATATTTATAATGAATGCTTTCAGTACAATATTGCAACCAGCTGCATATCAGGAAGAAATATGAAATGTATTACCATTTCTTATGTTACTGTAGACAAGTGCAAATGTAAACCCCACCAAGACTTGATAGCAATACACTCATTCTTTCCACAATTCTTCACATGTATGCATAGGCACTTCTCATGTCATTGCTCCAATGTGTGCATAAGCACTTTTCATACCATTGTTCCCATGTGTGCATAGGCACTTCTCATATCATTGTTCTGATGTATGCATAGGTACTTCTCATACCATTGTTCCCATATATGTATAGGCACTTTTTGTGCCATTGTTTCCATGTATGCATAAGCACTTCCCGTACATTTTATTTTAATTAAATATATATGTAATAAAATGAAAAATTATTGATAATAATATATTGGACACTATCTAACATTATGTGTGAATTTATTGTGTGTAGTTGTCTTTGTCTCCCCCTTCTCTTTTTTCTTATTTTAATTATGCATTCTTTTGTCATTTATTTTCTTTCTCTCCCATTTCTGTTCATTTTCTAAAAAGCAAAATTCCTCAGGAGCAGCCCAGCCAGTAATCTCCCAATTTAAGGAATGTTCATTATCTGCTTGTCCATGAACATCCTCATAGGATCAGGGTTGTGGCATCAGTACTATAGGCAAGCTGGCAAGTGGCACCCTGGCAATCATAAGTGCATGAGGTCTTTGGGAATTTTTTGAGGATGTGGTGGAACAGATCGCGGAAAGACAGTGTCAGTCAGTTGAGGTTTCTCTTCATTGGGTGAAAGACTGCCACTCCAGTTGGTGCTGACCACTGTCCACCAGAGGTTCCTGCACCCTCAACATCTCGTTCTTCCACTGCCACCCCATCTGGCAGTGGAAACCTTTGAAGCCTTACGGACTGAAGAAAATAGTTGAATACCACTCCCCTTTACAACCTTTTACCCCTTATCTTCTGAAATAGGTTCATAGGTGCTTAGGTTCATAGGTAGGTACTAGGCTATCTGCCCGAGAGCATTTATAAGCCTAGCTGGAATGTGTTGGCTTTCGCCATCCCCTTAGATTAGTTCACTGTGCCTCTGTCCAGTAAAGCCATTGAAGTGATCCCTGGGTAAACTTTCTGTTTCCCATCCACTCTTCAAGGTTTCTCTTGAAGTGTGTTAGCAAGGAGCTCTGCCTAATGTAGATTGGAATCTTGTTCCAGAGCATGGAAAGTCTCTGGGACAGGAATCTATCCCTGCAGTATGTCCTATTTATTGTTGTGGTGAGGTTTAGATCCCTAGAGTGTGTGGCACGAGAGGATATGGTTTTCTTTAGGTGGAGCATGTCCATCAATTCTGGGTTGGACATGGCCTTGTATGTCAGGCATAGATCACCTCTGAGTAAGCTGTATGCAACCGAGTACAGCTGGAGTTTCTTCAGTCGAGCTGCATAGGGCATCTGTTTGAGGCCAATGATCCTCTTGGTGAGGTACTTATGTGGTCTGTCCAGCTGTTGCAGATGTCTTGTAAGGTACATCCCAAATGGGGCATTGTACTCTATGATGGGTTTGATGAGTGATGCGTAGAGGAGCACAATGACCTCTTTTGATTTTGATGTAAACCCTTTTGTGATTAAGTGGGCCACATAGAAGGATTTTTTAACCACTTTGGCAATGTGATTATCAAAGGAGAGATTACTATCTACTTGGGTCCCCAGATCCCTTATTACGCCTTCTGTGTTTGGGGGGGCTACCACCTATGTGGTAGTTTGTGGGTACTTTGTTTTTTCCAAAGGGGATGACTATGCATTTTTGGCATTTAGCTTGAGGCCATGGTTTTGACACCAGGTATCTGTCTCAGTGAGACCCTTTTGGAGGATGTCTGTGTCAACTGATGAGTCAATTATAGCCCTAGTTTGCAGTCATCTGCGAACTTGGTCAGCCATAGACCTCCTGAGCTTGTCTTTGAGAAGTATATGTCGAACAGGAGGGGTACTAGGACTGAGCCCTGTGGAACGCCACTTGTAACTGCTTTAGAGTCAGACCAAGCTCCTGCAACTCTTACCATGTGGGTTCTGTCCATGAGTCAGTTGACAACTCATCTCATGACATAGAGGTTTATGCTCAGGCTGGTGAGCTTGTCTATAATACCCGAATGGGGAATGGTGTTGAAGGCCTTTGCGAGGTCTAGGTAGGCTGTGTGGACCACCTTTCCCTCATCTATAGCCTTGGTAACTGTCTCAAAGAAGTCCACCAGGTTTAGGAGGCATGATTTGCCTTTAACAAAAGCCAAACTGGGTAGGGATCAGTGTTTGGAGGTTCACAATGTCTCTGTTAATGAGATCCATGATGATGCCCTCCACAGCCTTGCAGACCAAGCTAGTCAGGCTTATAGGGCAATAGTTCCCAGGGTCTGTTGTGGCTGCACCTTTATGGAGTGGAATAACCGTTGCTGTGTGCCACTCTATGGGCACGTAGCCTATGGAGAGGCTAAGTTTGAACACTGTGTTTAGGTGAGGGGGTTAGTTCATCTTTGAGCTCATGTAGAGACACCGTCCAGTCCCATTGATGCTGTCTTTTTGGCTTTGGAGAGGGCTGTGTTAACCTGAGTGTCTGTGATACAGCTTCTTATCTACTCCCTACCCACACTACCCTCATATATAAGAAAAGTTTGAAAAACTAGGGGTCGTCCATGCTTTGTATGCTGAGAGTTGGTAAAATGGTTAAGGTTTATTCCTCCCATGCACCAAGTACAAGGTTTAACTCTTACCTCTTGCCAGTTTCTGTATGGATTTTGCATGTTCTCCTGTTTCTTTGTGGGGTTCCTCCCTCCTCCGGAAAAAATGTGTGTTTCCACTTCAAACTCCCACAAAAAATGAAATTTTGGGCAGCAGCACAAACTGTAGATGGTACCTATAAGGGAGGAGTTGTACAGACCAAACTCTTTGTGCATCAGTTGTAGAGTGCATTATCCTTAAGATAGGAGAACATGGATCACAGAGTGTATGAGGTGAGAGGGCTAGTCATTTGACGATGTAAAAATTGTCTATAGGTGATTTGCTTGTGTTAAATAATGTTGCCAAATGGGCATGGGTAGTTACTGATGATAAGTTGCTTGAGGACTGGGCCTACTCCTACATATGCCAGTGACCCATGCTGATGGTAGGAGGGGTGCATGTACCCCTAATAGCCATTATGTGCTCACTATAAGGCACAGTAGCCCAGGGCCAATAAGCTATTGATTGGACAGTGTCCGGTTACCCTATTTGGGTTACCTGGGATAGCTTTGTTGACTGAAAGCTGGATGTTAATCCAATCAACCTGACAAATATGAACTAAGAAATGCTACACTGAATGCCAGCTCACTGACAGGTTGCAGGTGAAAAATAGATGATATGATGGTAAGGAGGAGGCTGGACATCTTCTGTATCCAGGAGACCGTAATCTTGAGATCCAGAGTCCACTACACAGAGGACAGACTAGAAATGGTGTAGGAATTGTGGTGAGGGAGAGGTTTCAAAAGACAGTAAGGGATGTCATTAAAATTAGGATAGACTTATGGCAATCAGACTCTTGTACAAGGATAGGGCTCTGTTCATAATCTCAACATATGGAGGGGAATCAAGATAGCTGCTGTCCTATAGACAGTGTTAGACCTTAGCTCAGCATCATTTAATCAAATATTAACCTTGTTTTATGGGAGGGAGAATTAACTTTTATGGTTAATAACCTTACCTTGGTATAGAGCAGGGGTGTCCAACCTTTTCACTTGCAAGGGCCGCATTGAGTCAACAGAAATGGTCTGGGGGCAAATGGCAAGTGAGGACCAAAAAAAAAAAAAAAAAAAAAAAAAACCAGCTTTAGACTCCATCCAGGTTTATGCGGACTAATGTGGCTGTTTTGTAGGTGAATTTGAACAATAAATAAATTAATAAATGCATAATATTTGCCCTAAATTCAATATCTCATTCTAATTATTTAAAAAACAGTTAAATCTAACATCTTAGTTTATTTGTAAAAAAAATTAGCAGGTGCAGTAGTACCTTCCTTATCTCATCCATATTTGCCAAAAGCAGTTTGGGCAGGATTACACACCTTAGCATCTATGGGTCACTATCCTTGGCTGAGATAGATAAACACACTTGTTCAGGATGTTTTTTTTCACACAAAAGAGAAATGAAGATAGCATGGGCTGTTGTTTCTTTTGCTGAGCATCCCACTGATATTCTTAATGTGGGGAGAAGACATACAGGCACTGTAGATGTATTGTTAGCTTCCATGAGTTGGAAACATCTAAGAAGCATAATATGCCATACATAAATAACGTGTTAAAACCCATCAGCCTAGCAGCATAATGTTGCTAGTGTATTCGCCTTATTTCTTAAGATAACTATGCAAACCTTCATTAAAGCACAAGGCATGAAACTGCGAAACAGTGTCTCATAATTAAAAACTAACAGTATTTCTATTTATACATACAGTAGTATCACCTTTGCCGACTCATATCTAGAGTCGCTAACTAAACGCATACTTAGATTCTTGGTATGTGTATTCCATAGATAAACAAACCCCATATGCTGTCTTCACATCAAACGCATCTAAGGTAACTACCACGCACATAATGATGTGAATCATACAAAAGACAGTACGTAGCAGTCCAAAGATAAAAACTGCGACCTGTTCATGTTATATAAAAAACGAAACTTGCATTCGTTAATGCTACAAAAACATAAACAGTGACATCATGATAGCACAGTGTATTTTGGTACTAACCTTAATCATAGCTGTATATATACTCTGATCTTGCCTCAAGTCATATAAACAACAGTCATGTATACAGCGATCACTAATAACAAAACATCCCTCATCACTATCCAGGCAAACAAACTGTAAAGATATAACAAGACGAAGAAAATCAGTCCAGGGACAAAAAACGTCCTACTCACAACAACCACTAGCAGGCACCTAAAACGCAGTCAATCAAACGACTGCTAGCGTAATGGAAAAACAATTGTGCTATGATTATCCTGTCTAGAATCAAACTCATCAAACATCAATGATTAACAAACCTATGCTGACAGCTTCAGATCAAAGACTGAACTGAAAAATGTAAATCGTATATATATCTCACAAGGCAGCTGTCCAATCGCTGACAGCTATCCACTCACCTCTGCTTATTGCAGGCACTAAGATGTTCCAAGTAAGTGCCACTATGGAAATTAAACAACTTCTGTAATAAAGAAGTCAACAGATATAAAGTCTGACAAAAACTGACAACCAGGCAGATACTCAGATATACACATAGCCTACCTATGGCTTCTACAAAATAAGAAAAAATGAGAAAAAATATAAATACTAATGAAAAGTACGTATGTAATAATCAGGTACTAAACTAAAATGAGGCGATATACTAACGCCTGTAGGACAACATAATGCATGAGGGAAATAAGGGGCTCAACTGTAAAAACATTGCAGACTACCGGCCTCAGCCTGAAAGTGTACACATGCTGAGCACCAGGTTGCCAATTATACAGCGGAGCTTAACTTTAACTTTAACTTAGCTTAACTAGTGTCAAAAAATACTTAGCTTTACTTACCTTTTGCTATGTTGTAGTGTAGTGTAGTCGGTGTGTACTCCGAAATAAAATAAATCCTCTCTCCATGATCTCGCCTTCCTTCAGCTTTAAAAAATGACCGAACGGTGTTTTCGCGCATGCGCATACCAGCGGAAAGACGCTGGTATGAAAAAAGCGTGAAAAAAAGAAAGTTGGCGCATGCGCAGAACAGCAAAAGTACGCGGACGTGTAAACACACGGAAAAAAAGTTAAATTAAAATTAAATTTAAATTTAAGGGTCGCGGGCCGCATGGAAGAGCTCTGAGGGCCGCATGCGGCCCGCGGGCCGCGGGTTGGACACTCCTGGTATAGAGGAACTTTCTTGTTACCAAATACTGAACCACGAACTAGGAAGTGGAGCGACTGATTAGTGGATTGCAGTAGACTTTTGCTTACCTTCGCTGCCCATGAGGTCTGGGGCTCTTTGGCCTACACTCTCCTAAACAAGTAAAAGAGGAAATACAACTATGTTACAGGACTCTGAACTTATGGAGGCACAAACCACAAAAGCAAAATACTCTTCAATCTCATCTCCGGAGAAAGAAACATTACCTAAAAGGGCAAGAACTGGTACACAACAGGAATCTGCAAAACCACCCGCCAAAATAAAATCTGACCCAAATAACATGGAAGAACTGAAAATGGCATTGCAGCTGATTCAAACTGCAATACAAAGCTTATCTACCCAACTACAAAACTTTGGGGACTCTAGACAGAATACTTAGAAGAATTGACAAAACTGAAGCAAAGGTTTTTGATAATGAGATAAAAATAGAGCAGTTACAAAAAGAACAAAAATCAAATGCCACAACCATACTGGATATGCAACAGAAACATTTGGACCTTGAAGCCAGATCCAGGCGCAGCAATATTATATTAAGAGGTATTCCGGAACGTATAGATTATAACACTCTACCTGAAACCATCTCTACTATTTTTGCCCTATTCCTAGACAGTGCACCTTTGACAGATCAAATAATAATAGAAAGAGCTCACAGAACCCTCAGACCATGCTCTGACCTAAAAAATCCATGAATTGTTTATGCAAAAATACTAAATTTCCAACATTTAAACAAACTCTTGTATGCAGCTAGAACTAAAAAATATATTCCCTGGAATGGATCCAAAATCTACCTATCATCCGACCTTCCTACTCAGATAAAACTGGAAAGACAAAAGCTGGCACCCTTTTGCACGTATTTAATCAAAAGGCAAACAAAATTTCAGATGAAGTACCCAAACACATTGATTATCCCCAGGGTGCCAAATTATCTTCTGTAAACAGCAAGGAAGCTACTTTGGTCTTTCTCAAAGCTTTTAAGGAATGTCCAGATACTGCACAACAAAGTTGCTGACTTACTTCAAATTCTATGTGCTGTCTCCTTTGTCCGGCCCTTCTCTGAGGGATTGCCTCGGTCCTGTGGTGACTCTGTCCACCGCTATTGTGGTTTTCCACCTCGGTAATTGCTAACTTTGTAGCAGGCCTCCGTTCCTCATGCCTCCTGATATATCAGCAACTACAACTCCCATTTCCATCATGATCCTTGGCAACATGATATCCATTGACTCTTGCTCTCCCATGAGCCTTAGGGGCCTTAAAGGAACAAGCCCACATTGTTGTTCTTATTCCCTTTGAGCAAAGGTCCCATTGTTCTTAAAAGGTTCGGGGTACCTCCTATTCATTTATTCGGATTTCAAATTTAGAATAAAAGAGTTGTCACAACGAGTGTAAACGAGGCTATACTACTTCCTGTGAAAGAAAGGTATGTCTTTTTTTTTTTTATAATCCCGGTTCACTTGGACTGAAGGGATGCAGATCAGACTCACCATTGGCATTAACTGAATCAGGATTTATAACATAGCTCTATAAAAGCATGGCTTTGTTCTACACCAGAAAATACCGAGGTTAGAATCCAGTAAGCTCTTTTTTTTGGAGGAGGAGCAACTTGCTGATGAAAACATATCAGCGGTATCTTGTTCACATAGGATTTAATGGAGTCAGCAAGTGTGCAGAATATATACTAAGCCTACAAGGTGCGAGGGTATTTTCGCTGGTTTGGCTGCAGAATGATTTTACCTTGCCTTGATACTCATTGTATGAAATGCTTTGATGTCAACTGTTATATAATGTCAGGATCGACTGTTATTAGGCATGGCATGATTTACTAGGTGTCAATCTCTAGGATGTGTACATGACTGTCTGTTGATGTTTCTACTTACTAGCAAAGGGAGGAGGGAGAGGGAAAATAAAAGGTTCTTGTTCGAATAATTAATGGTTCTCTACCAGCACTGAAAGAAATGAAAGTAAGGACTCCTGTATATATATTTTATACTATACGGTTGATTTCAATGTAGACAGTTCTGAGTTATTATATATTTCCTGAACATAGTCTTCTACTTTATGACAGGAGTCCTTCGGTTGTTATCCTAATTCTAGTTCTTCAGCTATGGTCTAGTACCTTGGGGTCAAGGGGCCTTATTGTTACATGTACTTGTTAATTATTTTCATTAAACCTACTCACAAGAGTCTAAGTGGATACTACCCTTTAACACCAATAATACTTGCTTATTGGAAAGGGAATTTGTTTTATTTGAAAAGAAAAATGTATATACACACCTTGTAAGAGTACTCTGGTTGTTATCCTAATTCTAGTTCTTCTGCTATGGTCTATTACCTTGGATCCAAGTTGCCTTACTGTTACATGCACTTGTTAATTATTTCCATTAAACCTACTCATTAGAGTCTAAGTGGATACTACCCTTTAACACCAATTATACTTGCTTAATGGAAAGGGAATTGGTTTTATTTGAAAATAATATTTTATATACACATTTTGTTACCTCGCTTGCTTACCAAATCTTGTTGTTATCCGTCTTTTATAGTTACAGCTAATGCTTAGATACACAGAGAATTAAGCTCACAATATAATTTCAAGATTGCTTTGTGATGAGTCTGTTTTTTTTTATCTGTTTAGGATCATTATGCATTTTAGATTCCGTAGTTATTGTTGGTTCACTTTAGGATACTTTAGTCTCACTATATCGGTGGGGTTACAGGATATATGCAAAGTGCCTTTCTTTGTCACATTAATTCCTAATATCCCAGCCCCTTTTGGGCTAGTAGAGTGGTGGTTAGGCATGGGTTTAAAGCAGGAAGGGTTTCTTATCTCTGCCCAAACATCCTTGTTTAAAATGTATGTATACTTAATCAGTTCTACATTCTCCATCTATAGCATTTTATTTAATATATAATATAGAGCACAAATGCTGAATATAGAGTCTTGGAACATTAAAGGGTTACAAACAGATAACAAAAGAAAACTTTTTATGCACCTGGTATTTAAATCTGCTTCAAATATCATATTCATCCAGGAAACTCACTTATTTAATCACCAGTGGGAACATAACAGAGGGAGACCCTGGGTTAAATCTATTATAGCATCAGAAGCAAAAACCAATAGTGCAGGGGTTGCCATAATCATCAAAAACACTTTTCAACAAGACATAATTAGTTGTGACTCCGACAAAGGGGGAAGATGGTGTTACTTTACTACACGCTGCGCATATCTAGATAAACCTATCTTATTAATTAATATTTATACCTCTTGTTCCGGTCAACAAAATTTGTTCATAACAATCAATAAATTACTATCATCATTTCCTAATCATTATTATGTAGTGGGGGGTGACTGGAATTATATCCAGGAGCCAATGACTGACAGGACTAACAATGCTAATTATAATAAATATGCAACCTTAACGATATCCGAATTGAAAGACGATTATAACCTGTTTGATCCCTATATCTTCCAAAAAGGCCCCTCAACAAATAACAAATTAACTTTCTTTCCAACTGTCACAAATGTTGGTCTAGATTGGACTTCTTCCTAATTTCTTCAATACTCAGTAACTTCGACATCTCATTTCATACCGATCCCAGATGCTTATTGGACCATTCCAAAAATCTCCCTTTCTATTCACTGGTCCTCATCAACTTCCTCAAATAACAAAGGTATTTGGTGGCAGTTAAACCCCAATCTTTTAAAGAAGGAAGAAATACTCTCCCATGTGGAGTTTTATCAAGATCAATTTCTTCAATCTTTAAATTCCCACTCATCATCTTTAGACCACTCATGGGCTGCCACTAAGGCAATGATTAGAGGATTCTTTATTAATAAAGCATCATACTACAAGAATCTTTACAATAAAAATGAATCAGATATAACAAATAAAATAACTAAGCTTGAAGCCGAATTACAATTAAAATATTCACCTGAATCTGAGAATGAAATACTTCAATTACAAGAGAAACTTCTATATTTACAGGCTGAGAATCTTTCCTTTCATGAGATAAAAACTTTAGGCAACTACTCGGAATGGACCCAATTTCCCTCTAAATTTTTAGCCAGAATTATTAACCAAAGTAGAACATCTTCTTTTATATCGGAAATATCATATCAGGGGAAAACATATCGGAATACGCAGGAAATTCTTGAACTCTTTGAATCACTATATTCTCACCTTTGCAGCCCTCCGGAAGGTCCTATTGACAAAGCAGAACTACAAAATTTCTTAAACAATTTAACCTTTCCCAAGCTTACTAAGAATCAAAAAGACTCCCTAGACAGGGAATTTACACAACAAGAAATTATAGACGTCATTAACAACTTGAAATCTCTTAAATCCCCTGGCCCGGATGGCTTCACAGCCGAATTCTATAAATGCTTTATACCTAAAATTTCCAAAGTTCTGCTTCAGCTCTTTAATCATATTATTCATTTCAGAATTAAAGACATTCACCTAAACACATCTAGAACTATCTTTATTCCTAAACATAACTCTGATGTGAAAACCCCCTGGGATTATAGACCCATTTCTATTATTAACGTGGATATGAAGATCTTGGCCACAATTCTAGCTAATAGACTTAAAGCAGTCTGTCCCAGTATTGTTTCACCTGAACAATCAGGCTTATACTACACAGACAAACAATAGACCAAACCCTCACACAAGACGCTTGGATTTCGCTCTCTTCCCTTGCTAAAACCCCTTTACACACATTAGCTATTGATGCATCCAAAGCCTTTGACCAAATCAGCAAAGACTTTCTGTTTGATATTCTCCCTCATTTCAACATACCTAATTTATTCATTAATAAGATTAAAACTCTTTACACTAATGCATACACTATGCTACAAATAAATAGTCAGATATCATCCAGAATTGAAATTAAAAACGGTGCAAGGCAAGGATGTCCTATCTCTCCTCTATTATTTAACTTATTCATTGAGCCCTTATTCCTATTAATCAAAGAGAAAAACTTTCATCACATTCCTGTGCTATATAACACTAAACTTCCCCTATCAGCATACACTGATGATTTAAACATTTATTTTACTTTACCTAGCTCCAACTTTAAGAAAATTATGTCCTCCATTGATACCTTCTCCAAATTTGCAAACTACAAACTTAACAGAGATAAATCTTTAATATTTCCTATAAATATGTCCTCTCTATACCCCAATATACTCACACCCAGAGGTATAAATATTAAACAACAATTCCACTATCTAGGAATATCATTTTTCCAGGACCCTACAGCTTATTGTGAGGGTAATATTTCTAAATTATGGTCGAGTGTACAAAATGACTTAAACAGATGGGCCAAACTTAAACTTCCTTTCCTTGCTAGAGTAGCAGTCATAAAAATGAACATACTTCCTAGATTTCTTTATATTTTCAATGCAACAAATGTTACTCTGCACAACAAATTCTTCAAAAATATTCACTCATTCCTTTCGAAATTTATATGGTCCCCTAAATCTGTTAGGATCAGTTACACTAAACTCGCATACCCAAAAGATCAAGGAGGTATAGGATTGCCTGATTTTAAACTATACTAAGAAATTATTAATTGTAGTAGGATCATTAACATAGCTACTTACAATAAGGATAACATTACATGGTGTCCAGCTTGGGTTATACTCTATAATAACTATGTTAAATCTCCAAACATTAACACATCTGCTCTCCCTTTCTTAAATAAGGAAATCCTGTGCAAAATTAAGATACTTAGTGGCATAAAGTTTAATATAGCAACACTACAAAAACTTTTCCAATCTCTAGACCTGACCCCTGCCTTTAATACTTTACAACCACTCCATCTCAATCCTAATTTAAAGATGGTCATATGTTAAACTTAGACCAATACCCCCTTCTCAAGAATAAAAGCATTTCCGACCTCTACCCTTTCAAGCATCTCAGATATAAGAAGTAAGATGAATCTCCCAAAAAAATATACAATCATATTAAGACAAATCAGGGAGTTATCTCATATGTTTTTAGACTACCCCCTGGTAAGAGATAAAGATATCTCAGCCTGCAAGGTACCGTGGAAACTACTCCTCCTCAAAAAGAAAATAGAAGATGATTTCATATACCTACAAAATTATTATGTCCTCCAAAACACATAAGGAACCCATTTTCTCTAACTACTGTCTAAAGCAGGATCCCTCTATCACTCACAACCAGATATCAAATGCCATCAAGATTATTTCTAGCCTCATACCCCTAAAAAACTTAAATATACCCAGCTCATGTTAAAGAACAACACATACCTTACCCCTGACATAATTAAGAAAATTTACCCTAACTCTTCCCCTCAGTTCCAAGTTTGTCAAAATCAAATAGACAATCTTTTACATATATTTTGGGGCTGTAAATGCTCATATAAGCTATGGTTTACCCTAAGAGTCCAGCTGGAGAAAATGGGCTACGAAAAATCAACCCTATCCTGGAAATTTACTCTTCTGCATATTCCTCCTCCTCCTCCTGGACTATCAAAAGCACAACACAGAATCCTAATCTCCATTTTCATGTTAATAAAGTATTATATCTCACTTCATTGGAAAAATAGGCACTTACTATCCTGGGAAGGGTTCAAGCTTCTAGCTATTAAACACCTTAAAGCTCATAGATATTTATTTCACAATACTAACCAGAAACCTTATCTCAAAGAATATTGGAGAACTGTAATTTTGGGCATAGTATAATTGTATATAGTTTTGAATGTGTTTAGTTCTGTTGATCTAGTTTGTTGTCCTTTGCTGTTGTTATTTGTATAAAAGAATAAAGAGAATTAAAAAATAATAATAATCTCAGCATATGCCCCACAGCATGGTTGTGACAGTTAGAAAAGAGTACATTCAGACAGCAGTTTCAGGACTTACCAGATAAAGCAGGACAACAAGATTTTGGTGCTAATAACAGGTGACCTAAATGCACATATTGGGAGAGACAGAACAGGATACGAAAACTGGTTTGGTTGACATGGGTGGGGGTAACAGGAATAAAGAAGTGGAATTAATTCGAGTCATCTGTTTGGCATATGGCTTAATGGTGGCTAAAGCATGGCTCAGCAAGAGACAGTCACAAGATCACATACAAGTGTGGCTAACAGGAAACTCAGGTAGACTCCCTCATATTAATGAAAGTGCCTCCAAGTAATGCAAAGTCCACAGTGAAACAGTCAGCCTGCAGCATAAACCACTAGTTACCATAGTCAGTTGCATGCAATGGTCAGAGAAGGCTCAATGGTTAACCGAGACTAGGGTGAAGACCGGGAAATTGACTAGAGAGAGAGCACAGGAGTTCAAGGAATTATTCAGGACTCTAGTTACTGCAGAAGAAAAGGAAATTGAAGAAGAAGACTGGCAATACCTCAAAACAGCATATGTCTGGACTACAGCACAGGTATGCAGCTGAGTCAGGAGTGAAAATAAGGTACATAAGGATAGCCTTGGGTGAAAGAAGAGGAGGACCTGATCTTAGAAGTAGTAAGAACAGCACTAAGGAAAATAAAGTTAGGGAAAACAGCAGATATTTGGTAAGATAGGGGAGAAATGGCTCCTGAGGGTACTCATAGCAGTATGGAGGGAAAGGTATATCCCATTTGATCAGACATTATGCATGGCACTGCTAATATACAAGAACAAAGGAGACATTCACAAGTGAGCACAGTACTGAGGTATCAAACTCCTGCAACACTGCATAAAAGTTCTGGAGAAGGTGACTGATAAACCAATATGTAGAACAGTAGAAAGTAAGATGGGAATGAGGAATTCATATTCAGATCAGGATGCAGCACAAGCAACCCAGTGTTTGTAATGACACAGGTATCTGAGAAGAAGCTAGAGATGAGGAAAATGTCCAAATGACATTCATGGACTTGGGAAAAGCATATGACAAGCTGCTAAGAAAGCTAAATTGGGAAGTATTGCTTTTGTCTCTAGTCCCATAAATACTGGAATAATTAGTACAAGCTGTGCACAAGGACCCAATGACTCAAGTATAAACAGAGTTCAGTCTCACAGAGGAGTTCCCGGTGACAGTGGCTGTGCTTCAGGGCTCAGCTCTGAGCCCACTGCTGTTCATACTGGTGGTGGACAATATCAGCAAATTGGTTGTAGGGGAAAGATCAACAAAGTTGCAGTATGCAAATGATGTGGCATTATAGGCAGACTCTGAGCAAGAACTTCAGTAAAGGACAGGGGAACTGAATACATAACAGAAGACATCAGAAAAGAGGCCAAATACTACAACTGCAGAGAAGGTTAAAGAGAACAGATTACGGTGGTTTGAATGCATGTGTAGAAAAGCAGAAGGCAATATGTTGAAGAGGATATGGGACAGACAGGAAGAAACCAAGAGCAAATGAGGGTAGCCAAGAAAAAGATGGAAGAATTGTGCTAGAGAAGACTCTATGACAGTCAGGCATGACTGTCAAAAAGGTGGGATACTGGCATAAATTAAGAAAGATGCTGACATTTGGCACAACACACTAACCCCAAGTAGAAAAAAACTGGAAAAAGAGAGGCGGTGATGATGATGATGATGGTGATGAAGGAAAGCTGGCAGTGGAATGCAGAAGTCCAGAAGTAATCAAAAGAAAGAAGGGGTGCAGGTAAAAGTGAGAGATAGAAAAGACGTACTACACTAAGAAGGAATACTGCCTAGCTAACAAAGAAACTAAGAGTAGAATTCCAGTAGCAAAGATCAAGGCATCAGAGGCAGTCTACCAACTTCTGTAAAGTGACTCAGTAGATGACACAAATAAACTCTATCAGGATGCAAGGCAAAGACAGAAAGATAAAGAAGATAATCAGGCACCCTTTGTACGGAATGCCAATAAAAACCTGCTCACCAGTCCACAGGACATCAAGGGCAGATGGAAGGAGTACTGAATAAAGAATACCCAACAGAAGATATACTGCACCAGACACAGCCTATGATAAAAGAAGAGGAGGAACCCATGCTAATGGAAGTAAGGACAGCATTAATGAAAATTAAGTCAAGAAAAGCAGCAGGCTCAAGTGAGGTCAAACCAGATATGATCAAGATGTTGGACAAGGTAGGAAAGAAATGGCTCCTGAGTGTACTCATAGCAGTATGGAGAAAAAGGTGTATTCTAGATGACTGGAGAATAAGCATACTAGTGCCAGTGTACAAGAACAAAGGAGACATCCACAGCTGAGGGAAGTAGAGAGATATCAAACTCCTGTCACAATGCATGAAAGTTATGGGGTTCATGACTGCTAAATGAATATGCAGTGCGGTAGAATGTAAGATGGGCAATGAAAAGCTTGTATTCAGATCAGGATGCATCACAAATCAGCCAATGTTTGCAGTGAGTCAGATAATTGAGAAGAAGCTAGAGATGAGGAAAGAGTCCAACTGGTATTCCTACATTTGCAGAAAGGATATGACAAGGTCCCAAGAAAGATGATTTGGGCAGTCCTGTGGTGCTTTGTACTTCCAGAAACATTGGTAGAATTAATGCAGGCTATTTACAAGGACCAAAAGACTCAACTATAAACAGAGGCTGGCCTCACAGAAGGGTTCACAGTGACAGTGGCTGTGCATCACGGTTCAGTTCTAAGCAGACTGAGTTCATACTGGTGCTGGAGTTTATCAGCTAATAGATTAAAGGGAACTAATCAGCACAATTGCTGTATGCAGAGAATGTGGCATTACAGAAAGACTCTGAGGAAGAACTTGAGCAAAAGATAGGAGCAATCTCCTATCTTTTGCTCAAGTTCTTCCTCAGAGTCTTTCTGTAATGCCACATTGATTGACTGATTGACTGATTGACTGATTGATTGATTGATTGATTGATTGATTGATTGATTGATTGATTGATTGATTGATTTCATATTTGTTAGTCAAGTTGGTCCAGCTGATCACAGGCCCATTTTCAGAGGACACACGAGGAGAAAAGCTCCATCTAAATATACAAGTAATTCAATTATACAATTAACACAATACTGAGTAATAGTAACAGTTCTACAAAAATCACAAAGCTAAGTAATAGAAAGCAGACAAAGTAACAGAGTAAAATAACAAGTAAAATAAGGCATGTAGTAAAGTTTGTTTGCTAATTACAGTATATACATAGAGGACTTGTAACATATAATAAAGGAGAACAATTCTTACAAGTTAGGTAAAATTTGAGAGTGCACCATCATCTGCTTTACATTTTCTGTTAGTTATGGGGTGTCATAAGCTTAAGGCATAAGCTGCAAGAAGGTGATTCTTGGCAGTAAAGAGAGTGGTAGAGCCAATTAAGTAGGGTCCTGACAGGGGCATATTGAATTGAATTGAATACCAAACTGAAAGCACATGGGGTAAAACTGAGTACAGATAATAGATCTGTAATGACAGCAAATGGGGGTAGTCAGAAGAAGCTGAGAATTTAGCTAGAAGGGAAAATAATGGAGGGTCTATATTAGATCAGCGAACGCTGATTGATCGAACTTATGTAAGTGAAAGCTTACAATCTCGAACTGTCAGAACAGCGATTTTTTTTTCCTAGGGGAAAAAAATCGCTGATCCAAAACACATGCACACAACACAAGCACACCAAACAAACAGCAATCCACACACATACACCTAAAATCTGACACCTAACCCTACACTAAACTATACACACACCACTAAGTATCCACTTACCTTAACCCAAACCCTAACCCTAAGGTCTGTCACATTCGCACACTCACCTCACCCGCTCCCTAACCCTAACTCACCCTAACCCTCACATCCACACAATCGCACACATACCTAACCCGCGCCCTAACCCTAACCCACCTAACCCACCCTAACACTTACATCCACACAATCGCACACTTACCTGAAACCCACCCGTAACTTTCCACCACAGCACTGAAAATACCGAACCAACAGAAACAGACAACCAAATTCTTTCCCTAGGAAAAAAATCAGGTTTCTATTGCTTCGATATTTTAAGCTTTTACTTACATAAGTTTGATCAATCAGCATTCGCTTTTTTAAGCATTTGTTGATCTAATATAGACCCATAATGGAGCAGGTTAACAGCTTCAAGTAGATGGGAGGGGTGACTGAGGAGAAGGGAAGTCTGAATGAGGAGGTCAAAGTACGAAACAGGGGGCTGCAACAAACTGGCACAGAGTGTCAGGGGTATTCTATGGCAGAAGCATTCCAAAGAAGCTGAAAATAAGGTGTATAAATCAGTGGTAATATCTCTACTACTATATAGTGCAGAAATCTGGGCAGTAAAGGCAGAACAGTTAAGGAAGCTACAGGTAATAGAGATGAAGGGCCTGAGACTGGTGGAAGGATGCACACTGTGTGACAGATGAAGAAATGAGGACATCAGGTCAGAGGACAAAGTAGCCCCAATTGCAGAGAAGGTCAAAGAGAGCAGATTACAGTGGTTCAGGCATATGTGCAGAAAATCAGAAGACAATCTGGTAAAGAAGATTTGGGACACATAGGAAGAAGGTAAGAGGAAACAATGACATCCAGCAAAGAGGTTGATGGATTGTGTTAGAAAGATTTGTGACGGGGGTATGACTGTTGAAGAAGGTAGGAGAGTGGCTTTGAATCAAGAGAAATGGTGACAGTTGATACAAAACCCTGACGCCAAAAAGAAATTGGAAAAAGGGGTTGATAATGATGCCCATCCCCCACCAAAAAGATTAGTACCCCTCCCCTTCCACTTCCTCCAACACATCCCCATGATGTGTTCCTGCTGTGTTTCCCTTTTTGTTGTATCTCCCTTTTTTCCATCTTTCCTGTCTCTCCCTTTACACTCTTTAAAAGGAAACAACAAGCTGCCCACATTAGGATATCTCTATATAAAACATATTAAACCCATTTTTTTCAAAAATATTAATAATAACAGCTTTGGTGTCTGCTGCTTCTCCTAAATTTTTTTAAGCATGGCTGCTCATGTTCTTACACAGTATCCAAATATACACAACGTCATATGAAGCCTAGAGATTTCACTTAGTCCTTGTATATACTTAATTATCTTCAGGTACTTTACACTTTAGCCAAAAGTAGACATGGTTATCAAAATACCTTCACATTTCTTTAGTTAATACAAATAACCTTTTCTTAGTGCTTTGCATATAGGCAAAGTGGTGCTCTTTGTGGATAACTGTTATGCAGGTGAGAAACCTGGGACTATGAATACCACCCTTACTTTTCTAAAAGAAGAAGAAAAAGATTACATGAGTTATAAACAACTTCAATAATCATTGTCAGCCTTCAAATAATTTCTATATTATTAGATGTTTTATTTTACAAGAACACTGAATCCTAAATATACTACATGTGAATTTAGCATACTACATGATTTTCCAATAAGAGGATAGATTGATATATAACAAATAATGAAGCAGGGGTCAGACTATTCAGGAAAAAAAATCTTATCTTATCAAAAGTAACAAGTAGTTCAAAAAAAGTACACACTAGTGGTAAAAACAATACCAAAAAGTTACATTCAACCACTATGCTCATGTATAATGTCCTCAGCAAGATGGAATGAAACTAATACAAAAAAGTATGTAAATAATAAATACATTTATTCCAATAAAATCGCACTAGAAAAAGTTAAGTGCTTTCATCTGTTTCGACTCAGGACTTCTTCAGATTCTGAAGAGCTAATGAGATTGCTAGTATGCAGTGAAAGCATTAACTAATAAAAGTGGGAGTACACCATAAATTGTGAATGAAATGGTAAAGAAAGATAAATAAAAGCAGCATTTACTATAAAAGTGATGTATTTGAGAAAAGACCCACATGAAAATCTGAAATACAGGCCAGTCTGATCAAGCACTTTGAAATAATGCAGGCAGTAGGTGTGACTATAAGAAGCAGAAGAAGTATCATTTAGCTTTAAATCAGTTTTGCAGAATTTGTGTTAGACAAATACATTCCTCTAAAGTGTGTGAAACCAAAAACAGAGAGTGTTCAAAATAATTTTTCAAATTGCTGGACTGAAATATGAAGAAATATGAAGAAAACATATTGTTGTAATTGTTAAAATGAAATGACTTCATACTGTGAAATGTAAGAATGCATCAGTCACAGAGAGACAGAGATGCAAGTCAGACTGTTGGACAGAAGTATTAAGAATTGCTCAACTATATGGCATTACATGTTAGAGCTCAGTGACTAAGACAACTTGGATTCAAATACTGGCTCAGATACTGGAATGGCTGGGTGGAGGCATGGGTGGGAATCCAGCAACTAATGCCAGATTAACAATCTAGAAGAAATGGACTGGTTGTTAGGGTGTCTGTTATAAATGAATGCCATCTTATCTGTCACCCCAAACCAGCAATTATGGCTTTCCCTGCTATGCATGGAACACTCATGAGTAGTTTAATGAGTATATGAGGGCATTGGGGTAACATGGCTACTTACATTAGTCACTACAGGGTAGATTTATATTTAACTAGAAAACAGCCACCCACATTAATGAGAACTTATGGTGTTAACTCTGGCAAGCCAGTTGAAGTGGTATCAGCAGAAGCAGAGAAGATCAGCTGTGACAGAAGCCCCCTAATGCAGGTCAGTTTAGCTGCTTATTTAGATGGTGTGCTGAGCACTGGGGCTACAGAAGGCTAAGAGTTCTCAAATAGCCATGGCACCAAGCACCTTTCATGTCAGCCAGGATGATAGCTCTTTACAGTTGTCTCTAATCTAAGATGGTGGCCATATTTCCACAAATATGGAATGAATGATCATACACATAATATGGGTCAGATTGCCAACAGGTCTTGAGGCCCAAATTACCTCATACTGGGAATTAAGAGAATGTTGAAGTCAAGTTCTGCACAACTCTAAAGAAATATTTTGTCAGAAATATTTGTAGACGTGGTGGACTAGGTGATCTTGAGGAAAGTGCTGTATGTACATTATTAGCCTGTTCATGCCACTGTGAAACCATGAGGTCAAAATATGCTGATACCTCAGGAAAAATATAAAGCGCAGGCTTATTTTTCAATTTTTTGCACTTAAATAGGGTCTCCTAATATACTGGATTATTTGTGTTATGAATACACAGGAATAGTATAACAAATTGGCAGTGTAAAAGTAATAATTAAATTGATTCAAAATCATTCAATACAACATTAAAGACATTTTGCATATTATGGAGAATGATATCAATGATATCTTATATAACTATCCTCATTTATTTACAGGGTTAGGAAGCATGGCACAGAATATTAGATTCAAGCAAAACATGATTTATAAGTCTATTAAAGTACACATAGCATTCAGAAGTAAAGCTGAACAGGGCCAAAGTGAATGGAGAATGTTGGCATCATAACTGGCAATCAAAGCCAAAACAATGGCATGGTTATTGTTGGGACAAAATATAGCATTTCCTCTTGTACTGGTCCACAAGATCTAAATAAAGTGATTGAAAGAGACAATTGCATGGTGCATGCAGTTTTAGAAAGAAACTCAAAATTTAAACATGCTAAGTTTTCCCAGTCATAAATTAAAAAAAATGGGGATTCTGGTAAACTGGGCTATGAGAGCAAAGTTTTGAATTGTGTGCATTTAATATGCCATTCAGAAGGCAGCAATTCATTGCACTCCATGTTGCTATTTTGTTAGCACTACAGGTATTCCAAAAAGCTGTTAGCCGAGTGACTGAATAATTGGAAAGTGTTCTAAACATTATTGATGGCCTGTGTATAGTGAAACACATTGACTTAAAGAGAAGAAGCAGATACAGCTGTTGAACAGATTATGCATGTGTAATCTTATATTAAATAAGAGCAATTATAAAATCAGTGACAAGTCTGAAATATATGGATGATATTCTACAGTCAGAAGTCTGAACCCTAATCCAGAATTGGTCTGAGCTATTGTGCAAATGTCAAGGCCAAAAGACAAACAGGTACTTCAAAGGTTTCCAGGAATGGTGCCATACCTCACAACATATGCATTGAATATTTCTTAAATAACAGTTTCTCTGAAAAAATTATTACAACAATTTTTAGCTAGAAAATGGATCTGAAAACAGAGGCAGAGTTTTGAAATGTTTAAAAAGCTAGTAAATGATGTTTCAACACTAAAATACTACGCCGCGAATAAAACAGTTGTGCTACAAGTTAATTGTATTCAGAATGGTGAAGGAGCTGTAATGCTAGGGTAGGATAGGCCAGATAGCCAAGGGGCAGAAATATTTATAAACATTAATTAATATATGATCAGAAAAAAGAGAAACTGTTCACAATATTGTAATGATGTGAGAAATTTCACATGCAAATCACTTTAAAGAAGTTCTGATGGAAGCAGACCATAAACACTTTTAAAACATGTAAAATTCTGTTGAACAAGGCATCTCGGAAAAAGCAGAGAATTGTATGTAATCTACAGAAATATGATCTGAATGTTTAATACTTGATAGTTAAGGAATTAAAAGGAGATGACATACTATGCATGCACTATTTACGAGTAATGCCTAAAGAACTACGAGGGAAAGAACTCGAAATACTATGGATGATATCACAGCTGCCACTGACAGAAGAAGTGAAAGAATTTCAGATGTGTTCTAGTGCTGACTTACAAATGTAGGCAATAAAAGAATTTCCATTGAAAGAATAGCCTGAGCAGAAATACTAAGCAACAAAAGAAATTCAGTTTATTTTCCTTTGAAGGAAGGAAATTTGTGTCCAAGGCTTGATAATTAAAGTTGGCAAGATAATAGCTCCCAATGAGCTTAGAAAACAAAAGCTTGAAAGGATACAAGTCACATCTAGGAATAGTAACATTCAGTGAAAGGACATGAGATATAACAGTTTGACTAGGTTTGTCACCTTAAGTGGCACAGATTTGTTAACATGTGTAATTCATTCCAAATCCAAAATATTTTGTGCTAGCATGCCAGAATCACATTGATTGAGTGGGTGCAGATTTCCAAAATTCCAGAGAAGCGACATATTTTATCTGAGTGGGTTACTAATCCAAGTGTCTAAAATGATCAAACTGACAGACACACATGATTAGTGCATAAAAGTGTAGGTTCTCAAGGTTGAGGATACCTAATGTTGATATCTGACACTGCTCCACAACATAAAGGGCAGAAATTCAAAAGAGTTGTGCCTGAGTAGGAATTTAGACATATACCACCCATTTCATACTACCCATACTCAAATTAGGTTGGGGTGCTCCATAACTGTATTACAATTCCTTCTCAGATTGATTCAAGTCATCTGTATTGTCTTCAGTATATCATATTATGTTCTTTGTTTTCTTTGTATTCTTTGAATGCATTTTTTGTTATTTGTATAGTCTGTCAGAGACTGAAATCGATCCATTGAGATCAGTACTCTACCTCTGTAAATAAATTCAAATAAATAAAAATAGGTAAGTAAATCAAAAAGGAAGCAAAGTATTCAAACAGAGAAGAAAAGTATGAAAAAGACATTTAGCTAAAGCATTACAATTGACCTTTTCGAATGTAGGAATACTCCATTTCAGGGATTCAGCCTCTAACAAGCTCAGCTGCTAACTAGCAAAAGGCCAACAATCAGGTCACTTGCTTCAGCTTCACATCTGATGCCTGAATATTAGCATTTTCTAAAAGAAATGCTGGAAAGAAATCAACCGAGGCATACATCATTCTTTGATTGAAACTGTTAAAGTCTACAGGAACTGCAGGCTGGAAAAAAAGTAGGAATCCAAAAGCCATTGAGAAAAGTTTCTATACAAAGTAGGAATCCAAAAGCCATTGAGAAAATGTTCTGTCTGCAGCCGAAGTTGTAGCTAAAACAGCTGAGTCAAGATGTTATGTAGTTTGTTCAGAAAATGGTAACCTGTATAGAATAAATTATAGACAACTGTACAAGAAAAACACATTGGTGTTGACATTACAGAAAAATAAGCACTGTGAATTAACTGTGGTGATTACAGAGGGAAGTTCTTGAAGTTATGACTCCAAATAAGGATGTAGTGCAATAAGAAGTATCCCAAAAGGAAAAACTCCCAAACATGGCACACAACATGGGAAGATAACATGCAGATATATTGTCTGTTCCAGAATTAAGAATGGTTTGAAGCACTAAAAAGTTCTCTTCATAAAATTATTTTTCAATATTCCAAAACAAAATAGGTTTCATTTTGCTATAAAAAAGTCAATGGCATGCTTAGCATAGTGTTAAAGTTAATTTTAAATAAGCAGTGTAACATGGTACATGGCATGATCTGTGTATCTATGCATGCATATATAATGTACACATATATGCACATTCGGGTCTACTTCATATGACCTAAACTTCATATGACTAAAATTCATTTGACTGAGACCAAAACACTGAAAGTTCAAAAGACTGAAAACTCATTTGACTGAAACTCATAACACTGACACATTAAAGTAAAAATGTATTGCCCTTTTTCCCACTGTAGTGTGATCCTGGAGTTAGTATATATAGTTAGGGGGGTGTGGGGGGCTAAGCCCCCCCACATAGTTTAGGTAAATATTGTTTTCTGCAAAGAGTTATTCATTGCAGTTATAAATATCCATGTGTATGGTTTAAAATGTATAAAGTATGTGGGGGGCTGTGCCCCCTACACCCCCCCCCAATGTGGGGGGCTGTGCCCCCCATACACACCCTAACTATATATGCTAACTCCAGGATCGCACTACAGTGGGGAAAAGGACATATACCTTTTACTTTAATGTGTCAGTTATGAGTTTCAGTCAAATGAGTTTTCAGTCTTTTGAACTTTCAGTGTTGTGGTCTCAGTCAAATGAATTTCAGTCAAATGAAATTTAGGTCATATGAAGTAGACCCGCACATTCATATATAGTTTTTATAGCCTTTTAAAATGGGGGGAGTGTTACCTGTATGCATGTATAGTTCTAATTCTAAGCATGTCGTGTAGTGCACCCTTGCCTCTTCAGAACTTAGTTGAAATATAGACCTCATGGTAGTTAGACTACATGTTCTGCCTTTCTGTGTTATTTATTAAGCCTTCTTCAATGGCACATACAATCCTTTTTCCATCATTAGTATATTCTTCCAATGAGTTGTTTTCAAATACTTCCAACTCCTAGTTCCCTCTTTCTTAATACTCTCAGTCTCCTTTTCGTCCTGCAGCTCTTAAAAGGCCTCCGATCTTGAAAATAAATATTCAGACTGGCTTATGGCAAACGCTGTGATGGTTTGTATTTATATAACCATGTAAATGCATACATATCAGATGTGAAAAGAAGCAGAATTATTTGGTTCTGTCCAATGTTCTATAAGCTTCATATATGCATTGGAGTGTACAGGGCTTCCAGGGCTCAGTTCTGAGGCCACTCCTTTTAGGCATCTATTTCACAGATGTCAAGGCCAATGTCAAAAGCCTCTGGCTGACCAAATTCACAGATGATTGCCATCTAAGTGCAGTCATGGAATTCCCCAAAGGCACAAACATCATCCAAGAATAACAACTGGTGCCAGAATCACAATTTAAAACTCATTGCTAAAATATGCATAATAGTATCTTTCAGAAAGATGACCAACCTCAGAAATTACCGCATTGATAATACACCATAAGAATTGACCCTGTGGCCAGGGATTTGGGAATGCATGTAGACAGTGACTTGGCCTTTGGCCATCACGTTTCTCCTGTAGTATGGAAGTCAATCTATGTTGCCCAATTTATAAACAAGGGTTTGCATCTAGGACCAAAGATGTCATTGTTCCATTGTACTCTGCCCTCATTAGACCAATCATTGAATAAAATGGTCCCCTCAGTATGTAACTGACCAGGCATATGCAACCACTGAAACATCCACAGGAATTCTCATAAAAAGAATAAATTGTGTAGACAGCATATTCTACATGGACTGCCTCAAAGTCTTATCCTTGTACTTGGTCTCCTACAGACTGCTGAATTTCAACTGATGCCCAAGTGTCTTCTGATCCAGCTCTTATAGTCCTGTTGCACAGTTGCAAGACAATTAAAATCAGAAGTACCCAATCTTGAAACCCAAATCTTGTCTGCAACATAGATAAAACATGTTATGTGTACCAGAGACGAACCCTTCTCTGGAACAATCTTCCCAATCTATTTGAAGCAGAGTTCCAACATGCATTTATTCAACTATAGCTTGGGGCAGTGGATTGTGAATTGTATTGCTATCCCACTTACATACCTATTAGAAAGAGAAAGCTCATAAGTACTCAAACAATTATACCCAAGCTATATCCCTATAAAATGAGTGGTATAAAAATCTGTCAAATATATTTGGGAAGCATGGCTAAGCCTATGAAGTCTCTTTAGGATCATTATCCTAGTAATCAACTATGAACGTATGAACCTGTGAACCTACACATGCACACACATGTATGTATACACACACACACACACACACACACACACACAAATATATATATATATATATATATATATATATATATATATATATATATATATATATATATATATATATCTGAGGGAGAGAATGACTTCTTCAAGCTTTTACCAGTTAATATTGTGCAAGGCCTAGAGTGACTATATCCCCATGCATTCCTCACATCCTAAATAAATTGGATGACTGTTGCTATTGGATATGCCAAAAGTGTGGGACTGAGTGGGATTCCCTATCCAGCAACCTGTCTCCATTGACTTAACTCTCTTTCAAATTTAGACCCTCAGCAAGGAGCATATTCCAAGCTAATTTTGTCATCTAGTAAGAGAAGCCCCCAAGATGAGCAATGATTCTTCTCTGTACAGAGGCATCAGCATAGACCTGGCATAACTTTGGAAGAAGCACACAATCATTTCTTTAGGAGCCTACTAGTTTGATTTCCCTGCAGGACAGTAAGGTAGTTCCTAACCCACAAGGCCTTCCAGGCAGCATGAAAATCTATTACTTGTAATTGTTTGTGAAGTAGAAGGTGGATGGGCAATATCATATTTAAAACTGTACACTCCGAAAGTTACTAGATGGAATGCACACCCTGTGTCTCTATTCTAAGTTTGCTTAGTTAAGAGTAGATAGCATTAATATATGAAATTGATTATCAGTACTGAGAAAATTAGATTATCACCCAAACTGGTAGTTGTTACAAACTGACATTATTTATATATTTCTATGCTCATGTTCCAGAGAACAGTTTAAGTGTAAGTTAAGAGAGGAAGGCACATAACTGGGTTCCTTATACTATTTCTAACTGCAAAAGCTGTTACAGATTACCATAGAAAAATAGGCCTGCACATGTTTCTCAAAGTAAGTTGCTGAAATGTTTAACCTTAAACACTGTGAGATAAGACTTATTACAATAAAGAATCATGTAGTTTGGAGGAGCAGAAAAGATAATATAACATCCCCCTTGCAGCCAAAAGCAATACTTATGGTAAAAAAGCTGTTCATCTGTGAACCGAAACTTAGCCATAATCACAAAATGTAAAGCTCCCTTAATCTCATTCTCAGTTAGCCAGTCTCAAACTTATCTGAGCTGACAGATATATAGACTGGGCTGTTCAATATAAATATTCACCATCATGTATTTCAAATGTATGACCTGTCTGCAGTTGTTTAAGAAGACAGATAAATAAGTCATACACATTTGTCTTTTATTTTGCAAAACATTCCTGATGCCATTTTCTGCTTTTGCTCTAACCCTCCTAAAATACGTAATTTTCTTTTAAATTATTGAATATTATAACAGTCCATAATGAGTGACATTCTTATTGTTTTGATTCAAAAGTGATTGTTCAATTAATTTTTTTAAGTGAATGAGAGAAATATTCAAAAATTGTCTCTGATTTTGGGTCTTTGTCCTTCTGTTATTTTTTACTTTGTATCATATTCCTGACCAAAGAAGTTGGAAGCTATGGTCATGCGCTGTTTTTGGTAAAATTGCTTTTGCTCTTAAAGAACAACCCAGAAACTGTCCAATAATAGGAAAAATGAATAGGTATTATACAAGTTGAATATCACAAGTCTATGAGTTCAAGAAAGATCACTTCAGATTAAGGCATTTTACCAGTCTAGCAGTAATTTTTATGTTCACAGATATGTAAGCCTAATTAATCTTACTTTTAGTAAAGAGGCAATATGTTAGAAACATCCCTCTTAGTCGGGGTGGCACGTTTTTATTTCCAGAAGCTGATAACAGGCAAAGTATATGGTAGAAAAGTAAGCAGAACCTGTAACATGTGTTTCAATGTTTTAATAGTATGTGAAAGCCATACACTAGGCCACACTGCTTATTGATTAATTGGTGAGGAAACCAATTTTAAATTTAATCATGATAAGCTTTCATGTCAAATTCTTCTTCATGTTCTGTTAAATTCAGCAATGTTTATCTATTATAACTATTTTGAAGAATGCATAAAATAATTAGCATCATGTACTTACTAACACCTCAGCCTTTTTAATTTCTACAAGCATTTGATAGCCTCTTATTTCATTCAGATATAGTATTCTAGAGCAATCCTTTTTGAAGGTATTTTTTATGGAGCAATAAATAGCCACTTCACACTTTCTTTGTGTAATGAAATACTGTTGCACTTGAAAATGGGTTTTATGTGCATATGTCACTAAATTTAGGTGTCTTTGTAATGTGTTAGCCTCTTTACTAGTTTTAATATGTCCTCATTTCTCTATGCCCCAGAGATTTATGGATTTCATCAATACAAACTCCCTCACTGGTACCAGGGGGCAATAAAATCATGGTAGTGCCTGCTACCAATATGTGGCGGCTTTGCTCCCCACAATTTGCAACTTCCTTCCTGTATAAATCAGACCACAAGTCTATCACACGCACAATAAGACTGAAGCCTGAAGCATGCTCCAATACCTCTGTAATCAAAAATAAAAATAACACAAAATTAAAAAAGAAACTTCTATGGTATAATCCAAATATAAACAGGCTATTTAAAAAAGAAAAGGAAAAAAAATTGCTCGCAAAAATAAAGCCAAGTCTAAAGATACCAAAAACAATCTTTCTAAACTAAACAAAAAACTCTAGACCCTAATCAAATCAACCAAAGCCAAATATGAGGTAAAATATCCACCCAGGTGAAGGATATCAACAAAGTCTTTTTAATTACTTTAGGAATTTTAGAAACAATTTTCAATACTGTGCAGAGCTAAAGGTAAATTATGTTACTTATTGAGACCCAGAGGACATAGCCAATTCCTTTCTAACTTGTTCAACATGTTTCTGAATGCTTGTTTGAGAACAAAACCATAAGGAACTTAAGAGACATTATAGTTTCATAGTTTCATAGGTACTTATCAGTATTGATCTATGAGGATCATAAGAAGCCAAACATTTTACTCTGTGTATTGATTTAAATAAAGCTCTCAACATATATCCTTGGACTATCTGCCACTGTGTTTCTGGAATTCTTGCATAGACACACTTTATAAAAAGAGGAAAAATACTTGATATTTAAAATAATTCTACATTCTACTCATCATAAAAGGATCTTCAGCTTGTGAGTAAAATTCTCATATGCACCATTAGAAAATGTAAGATGAGGTATGAACTACAGGTTGCCACATCTTCCAAGGACAATTATAATGTTTTTTCTAACTATGTTAAGAAATTCAGAAGCAACAGATGGCAGTACCCTAAGCCACTGTCCAGTTGTACCATGTATTCTGATCTGGAATCTGGAGACTATTGCCAATGTCCTAGGTCACACATTTAGCTCCAATTTTAAACTTCTGGTGGAGTCATGTGTTGATCCCCAACTCTCCCCATAGTTGCTTTAGACCTGCTGTTTCCACAACAAAAAGTACTAGTTGTATGGGTCCTGACAACATATCTGTGTCAGTGCAAACACAGCTTTAGCTACCCAATCATGAACTTCTTCATCTGAAGCTTCTGCACTGGTAATGTACCAGGAGTTGGTAGAAGTGCTATGCTGATGCTAACACAGACCTTCAAAACTGTAGGCCCTTTAGTTTTACCAGTATCATTTATAATGTCACAGAATGCATCATAAACTTATACTTGCTCCTATAGTTTTGTGAAAGGTATATCTCATCTATTAAATCTACTTCATTACTTTGTAGAAGTTACTAAAGCCACAAGCAAGAGCTAACTTGTCCCATTGCCTATTTAGACCAAGTTAAAGTCTGTGGTACGATTCTGCATGCTAAGGCTATGGGCAAGCTCACCTGCATAAACATTAACCCACATTAATATCAAGCACTGGGTTTTCAACTAGGTTACTGATACACTACATACAGTAAGGTTAGTGGTACTTATTCCACATAATGAAAAGTCACTAGTGGCTTTCCATTGGGCTCAATCCTGTGCCACCTCCCCTTTGGTATTTACATTTCTGATGTCAAGGCAGACATCAATGGCCTGTGTTTGACTGCAAACTGGGAGGCATTATTAATTCCTTTGCAGATAATCAGATGCTCCACAAAGGATTGATCATTATCCGATGTACCAACCATTGACACAAGCTCAAAGCTAAAAAAAAAAAGGTTTGTGTTATTTCATTAAGAAAACAAAGCTACACAGGGCATACCATATAAAGGACACTACCTTAAAGCTGACACAGTCATTAGAGATCTAGGCAGATCTATCAACAATGTAGTATTCTTTATACATTATCTATCAGTCATAGTTCAGAAATCATTCTAAGATGTTCTGGTTATTACCAAAAGGATAACTTGTAGAATTAAAGAAGTTACATTTCCCCTCTCACCTTCTCTTCTTACGCCCATTATAAAATTCCATGACTCCTGCAGTATGTACCTCTCTGAACACCTTACAAATCTCAAAAGGTCTAAAGGATCCAAACTAACAATTACAGGACCAAGCTCAAAGGACATATCAAATTATTCCATCTCATGCAGTCCTCTGTGTGCTTACTTTTCCTTGGCTTCCCATGCTACAAACTTCCAGTCCATTTAGATATCCTTCAACTTCAGAAAACTTGTAATACAAAAAAAAAATCTGATCCAAATATCTCATCCATATTACTACATAAAGAGGGCCTGCTTCCACAATAGATATATGGGACAAACGAGTATGCTAGTCACCTTTCAGTCTTGTCTTCATGACTGGATGGGTACTCAGAAATTCACTACTGGAGAATGTGTGAGGGTTCTTTTTGACTGGGCCAATTAAAATTTTGCAAGTTTGCAGGATTGGGATGGCTGGATTTCTCAATATTCATTTAGACTGATTTCTTAGTAATAGCCTATTTAACTACGTAAGTAACATGCAATGACGTTTTTTTGAGATGGAAAAGAGTATCAGAAGTAGTTCAAGTCATTATCCTTATAAATGGTACTAGACAGGAGGTTGCTGTTCATTTTATAATTTTTAAAGCTTTTCTAACCTAATACTGTTTACAAATTAGAGCTGTCTGCAAAGAAAGCAGCATGCGTGTTAGATGTGTGATTACTCTGGAATGTTTAAATTGATAAGTTGAAAGCCAGTGGAGGACAATAATTTGATACAGAAACATAAATGAGAGAGCTGAGCCTAATAAGAAACCTGTTGCATGAAACAATAACCAGTTTGCTTTCGGGCAATACTTGACAGTGGTATCTGAACCTTTGAACCATGGTAATAAATCTACAGATTCTGTTTATTACTACACATATTGCCTGTGAGTTGTAGCTAGCATTCAGTTCAATGACTAGAAGAGAAAATTCCAGCATAAGTATAAAACCACTACTAGCTAAAGTTCTTTGAGGTTCATATTTTAGTAGATTAAAATACTGTTACAAGCATTTCATTGTGAGAGGACATGGTTCAAGTTCTTTTTCTGTAATGTTTAAATGAGAGAGAATTAGAGTAAACTCGATCCACAAGCCAAGAAATTTGCAGCAAAATTATTATTTGATCTGTACATTGTAAGTGTTAGTTTTTGTTGTTTTAAATTATGAGAGATATTGAAGAGCATGTTATTTGATCTGGATGTATAATTGCAAGCTGTTTTGGGCATTAATTCAAATAGTCTGTAGTTGGTTCTCTAGTGCCTTTTGTGAAGAACTTGTCAACAATTATCCCTTTATTATCATCATTATCACCATCATCATCATCATTATCATCATTATAAAGTGTTACATACTGTGTGTGTAGGACAGGTGACAGTTCATTAAAAAATAGCCATATATCATTATATCTATAATTATCTCTCTATCTATGTAGATATATGTATATACATATATAGACACACAAATATATATATATATATATATATATATATATATATATACACACACACACACACACACACACACACACACACACACACACACACACACACACACACACACACAAACTTATATACAGGCCCAATCTTTAACCCTTAAGGTAACCATCATTTAAGCCTGCCTATATCATTTACCAATTCTCTTGCTTCATCTCAACCTAAAACAGTCTCGCCCTACCAGGGACTAATTTTCTCTCTGCTATCTAATGTACTATGCTTTCAATAATCCAATTTTCTTGTACTCTCTCCATGCAAAATGGTCCACCTAACCTGCAAAGGGCTAGTAGCTACTTGTTTAATGTTTACTTACAAAGAGCTTATTTGACAAAAATGTCTTTTTCTGCAAATGTTCAGTTTACCCAACCTCCAAAAGGGCTAGTAAACTTCTGTTTAAATGTTAACTCACTCAAAGCTTATTACATAATGTATTATATTTCTGTAAATGTTTTAATTGTTCTCTACAAGTCTTTGTTATTCTTTTGTAACATGTAATATGCAACTTGCCATATTTGGAGCTTTTCTCCCCAGGTCTCCACTGAAAATGGGCTCTTTATGGCCCAGTCGACTTCCCCTGTCATCAAACTTAAATAAAATAAATAAATATCAGATACCATCAAGTGGGCAATGTTTTGGAACTTCTCTAAGACTAGTAATTAGATAAGTAATAAAGGGGTACATTTCCTAGAACGGTGTACTACAACTTTGAGATGAGAAGGACATGGTGATTTTGAAGGCTTTCGTTAAATAAATAAAAGGACCCTCCCTGTCAGTAGCTCCTTTTACATGTTTAAGTATTTAATATATGTGAAACAATGAACAGCCATGAGACCATTGTGACCATAATGGAAGCCTTGTTGGGCTCTTTGCAATATACTGCATTTGCTGATGTAAAAAGTTGCTCATACATATTTTTTTAATATATTTATTAAGGATCATTTGTTATATATGGGCATATATGAGAAATGGAAATGTACAACAGCAAGGCTTTGATAGAATGCTTCAAATATTTCTCTAGATGGAATGGGGTTTGATGTGTTTTTCTTCAATGTAGTGACCTACATAGATCAAGAATGTTGCATTCTTTAAAATAAACCACTGTACTAATACAGTCTTCTCTTGCCGATGCAGTTTTGAATTAAATGCATTCTCCTGACAGGTTTAGTTCTATTGTAAAGCTTTCTGAGACTATTGTTCTTACATGCACAACCACTGATAAGAAACCGTAAAACCAATACTGTTTCTATATATTAATGGGAAAAGAATAAGCTAGAATAAAAAACATGATATAATACCAGAATTCGAATTATAGCAGGGTGAAATGCCATGTACATACCTCTCAACTTTTGTGAGCAAGAATTTTGGACATAGCCAAAAACAATGTGGCAACAAAGGCAGAACTAAAACTGTCTTTACATATTACTCTAATTCACTTCAAATGTATATAGAACAACATGTTTTGCATTAACATGCTTTTTCTGAACAATAAGAAATATGAATCCCTAATGTCTGGGGTTACTGAATGAATGTAATCCTCAGTGATTTACCAGAAAATCATACATTTCACAAAGGTTAAGGCAAAAATGTGCGGTAAAATCAGGGACGTTTTGCAAAGTCATGAATAACTCAAAGGTACCCCCATCTATCACTGCTCTAACATTCAAATAAAAGAAAAATAGGAAGAAGAAAGTAATGTGCCAGTATCTTCAAAAGAATTGTAAGAAACGTGCTTAGCAAACAATGTAACCTCATCAGCAGCTATTAGACAGATATGAGGACTGCAAGACGAATTAGTCATGTCCATGAGGGAAGAGGAAGATAAAATAAGGTTATGCATTATAAGAACTGTGATTTGCTGCTGCCAGGTAAGTTCAAGCTTTACTAAGTTGTTTTGTTTTTGTTTGTCAAATGAGAAAAGAAATCAGTCTTTCTTGATGCTTGGCCTTGAAAGTAAGGTAATGCAGCTCTGAAGGATGCATGCTATAAGCACATAACCTTGAAGGAAAGAAGAGTCACATTTTACACTTCATAAAGCTACAAAGGTCAGAATCAGGGAAATGCTAAGTGCTCCAATACACTGGCAGTATTACTTAGTGCTCTGCAAAGAACAAAGGTTAACCGTAGACACTCAGCTGAGTTACAGATCGTGCAGTGATGCTTAGCAGTTGACTGACGAATGGTTTGGAATACCCTATAAAAGATAAGCTCCCTACTGATCAATAATGAAATGGGAGAGCACAAGATTTAGGAAATCATAATGGTGCATGAGGGGTTTAAAAATTGATTTTTTTTTTTCTTACACGGCACTTTGGAAGATTATATTGGGGTCAGACTGGTTCAGACAAGTTTCAATCTGAACCATTTCAGATGTCTTACAGCATCACTTTTAACATTCCCTGTTCAATAATCACAGACACTACTAGTATGTTCTCGAAAATAAAAAAAACTTTCTTTTTCTTTCTTGTTAATGTATTGAGAGCTAACATAGTTTTACTGACTGAAGTTTCTTAAACTGTTTTAAAGTTGGTTTGTAAATAACCCAGATATAAACACCCACACCTGCATGAATACATGCACACACACACACACGCACGCATGCACGCACACACACATGCACTTTATTACAAAAAAGGAAGTTTTAATGTTATTTTAACCATATAGTATTTATTTTACTTTACTAGACTACTTAACAAGTCTATTGATTTATCGCCTGTGGTCCATATGTGCATTATCTTCACGTTCGAAATTTATACCGCTAGAAACTTAATGGGTTATATTGCCTCAAGAAGATAATGAGGCTTATTTTATTAACGTGAATATATTGCCCTTACAGTTAAGGAAGCTTTATGCTCTGATAAAAGCCAATTATTAAAGAAAGATACTGGCAAATCAATCAAAACTACTTATATAATTTAGAATTTACAATGAAAGCTCTGCTACACCCACATAGTTTTTGAATATGGTTACTAAATGGCTTTTATTACAAAACAGCAACAACAACAATAATAATAATAATATGAGTTGCATTACAAATCTAATGCTGTTATGAGACTCACACTCTTTAATTCATTGTTTTTTTTCATATCATAATACTGTAGTGCAAAATGAGAGACTGGCCTCTGTATATCAGATGCTGCTAAAACATCTGCATATTTTTCAGATGTTGACATTACTTCCATTCTTTTTGTTGCAGTTTTACATTCTTCAATGAAAAGTTATACACCTGCATTCCCTAGTGTTATCAGGATGATTATAGATTGCATTTGCTGTTTATCATGATCTTGTAAAATATTTGTTGTATTTGTTTTTCCCCTAACATCAAACAATTTTAATCATATTTTGTTAATAATAAATACATTTATAAGATTGACCTTAGTCGTAAAGTAATATCGGACAGTTCTGGTATTTTTGTACTATACTTTTAAGATAATATGACAAAAGCAGAAAAAATATCAGCAGAAATGCATTAGTAGTCTGCCTTCTTTGTTTTTGCTTTTTTTTTAATCATCAATAAAATTTCAGTCCAAGAGCTTTTAGAGGTCTGCTAACTTATCGTTCATGTACCCATGTGCATACCTCTGAATTGTTTTTTTTTTGCTATAGTTATACTATACATATATATATATATATATATATATATATATATATATATATATATATATATATATATATATACACCTCATCATTAAGGGCTTTTCATCCAGAAAAAAGGAGGTCATTGTCCCACTGTACTCATTAGACCCATTATAGAATACAACGCCCTGTTTGGTATGTACCTCTCAAGACATCTGCAACAACTGGAAAGGCTGCAGAAATACCTCACCAAAAGAATCACAGGCCTAAAGCAGATGCCCTATGCTGTGAAAACAGCGATGGGCTATGTAACAAATAATCCAAGAATGAACGGCCACTGAACTTTATCCGTTTATTAACTGAAACCAAACCAACGTATTGTGAGCGCTCTAATACAATCAAATGTTGTACTTCATCAGACAAAGTTACAAACACAATCTATTCAATTTAAACTAAAAACAGTTAGTATCATGATGATGTCATTTCCTTTCTTAATTAATATATTTCAAATCAAGCAGTACTTATTGCATTCACAGTGTTCCCTAACCGCTATATACATATTTATGCCCCCTACATCATGACAATAACTGTTTTTAGTTTAAATTGAATAGATTGTGTTTGTAACTTAGTCTGATGAATTACAACATTTGATTGTATGAAAGTGCTCAAAATACATTGGTTTGGTTTCAGTTAATAAACGGATATAGTTCAGTGGCCATTCGTTCTTGGATTATTTGTTACAGATGCCCTATGCTGAATGTCTAAAAAATCTCCAGCTATATTCTGTCGCATATCGTCTACTCAGAGGCGATCTCTGCTTAACATACAAGGCGATGTCAAACCCAGAGCTGTTGGACATGTTACACTTTAATAAATCCCAATCCCTCAGAGACACATGCTCTAGGAATCTAAACCTTATCATCACTATGAACAAAACATGCTGGAGGGATAGGTCCCTGAACCAGAGACTCCCCAGACTCTGGAATAGACTGCCCATATATGTCAAACAGAGTGTATCTTTGGCCCTCTTCAAATGGAACCTTGATGATTGAATGGGAGATAGGAAATTCACCCCGGGGATCATGTCAGTCACCCTGCTAGACAGGGGTCCAAGGAAGCAAATACTGTGGGAAGAAATAGCCAGGCAATTGTTATGCCTAGGCTTGTATAGGCCCTAGGGCCAATAGCCTAGTACCAACCTATGAACCTATTGTTGGCAATTAAAACCATTTTCCTAAATCTGTAACAATGTAAATTTACAAAGGCCAGTGTATACATGGGAAAAGGGGTTGAGGATGGGTGGATGGATGGATGGATGGATGGATGGATGGATGGATGGATGGATGGAATGTATGTATTGCTTCACTCTGTTCTTTCAAAAAGCACACAGAACAAGATGTTTAAATGTTATCCTAATAGTAATGCTTCCACTATACCTTGAGATCACCAAAACCACACATAATAGAAAGTGTCACTCTTGATACTGATGTATGGAGGCTAACGTGGACCATTTCTGATATTCCTCTTCTTTGTGGCCAGAAGAATTTTCCCTCTTGTATGCTCATATTAGTTACTAAGAATGAGAGTGTTGCAATCAGTACTGCCATGACAGATATCTTCTATATTTCTTGGAAGAGAGGATATGTTTCTGAACACTATAATATGCGGCACTCATAGAACTTTCTTTGAAAACAAAAACATCATGTTTTTTTTTTCTAGGATGTTATTCACTTCAGCATTTTTGTTACTTTCTTTTCCCAAAGCTTATCACTTAAACTGAAAGGTAGTGACATGTATTTCTATTTACCTATTTACATATATAGGTTCATAGGTTGGTACTGAGCTATCTGCCCGAAGGCATATATTAGCCCAGCCACGTTGTGCAGTATTCACCACCCCTTTAGTAGTTCTCTAGACCTTTGTACTAGCAGCTAGTACCCTTGGCCCCTATCTAGTAGTGCTGTTGGTGTGTTCCCCGGTGTGAGTTTTCTGTTACCCATCCACTCATCAAGGTTCCTCTTGAAGAGTGATAGTGAGGGGCTCTCTCTTTTGTAGATCGGGACCCTGTTCCATAGTAAGGGAAGTCTCTGCAAAGGGAATCTATCCCTCCAGCATGTTCTTTTCATTGTTGTGTTGATGGTTATATCCCTAGAGCGTGTAGCTCAAGTAGATTTGGTTTTGCTAAGATGGAGCATGTTTAACAATTCTGGGTTGGACATGGCTCTGTACGTTAGACAGAGATCGCCTCTGAGAAAGCACTATGCAACAGAGAAAAGTCTTAGCGTTTTCAATCGTGCTGCATAGGGCAACTGTTTGAGGCCAGTAATTCTCTTGGTTAGGTACCTCTGTGGTCTCTCCAGCTGCTGGAGATGTCTAGCCAGGTACATTCCAATTGGTGCATTGTACTCAATAATGGGTCTGATGAGGGAAGAGTAGAGGGGCACCATTACATCTTTAGATCTTGATGCGAACCCTTTCATGATCAGATGGGTCACATAGAAGGATTTTCTAACCACTTTGGCAACATGGTTATCAAAGGAAAGCTGGCTATCTACTTGGGTCCCTAGATCCCTTATTTCTTCTTCAGATTTCAGGGGATTACCTCCTGTGTTGTAGCTTGCGGGTACTCTGTTTTTTCCAAAGGGGATTACTACACATTTTTTGCATTTAGCTTGAGACCATGACTTTGACACCATGCATCAGTCTCATTTAGGCCCTTCTGGAGGATCTCCATGTCGGCCGGGGACTCTATTATAGCACCCAGTTTGCAGTCATCTGCAAACTTAGTCAGCCACAGCCCTTCCGTGCTTGCCTGTACTTCTGAGAAGTATATGCCAAACAGGAGGGGCCCCAGGACAGAGCCCTGAGACACATCACTCATTACTGGTCTGGATTCGGACATAGATCCTGCTACTCTTACTTTATGGGATCTGTCTGAGAGCCAGTTTGCGATCCATCTTGTGACGTAAGGGTTTATGCCCAGGCTGGTGAGCTTATCAATAATACCCGAATGGGGAATGGTGTCAAATGCTTTAGCAAGGTCAAGGTAAGCCGTGTGTAC